>NW_006985715.1:244369-279836 GCF_000164805.1 Carlito syrichta
GTCTCGAACCCGCGGGCTCAGGCAATCCACTCACCTCAGCCTTCCAAAGGCGCGGGATTACAGGCTGAGCCACCGAGCCTTCTTAGTACCTTCTTAAGATGACCCCTGCATTCAGAAATATTTTTGTTTTGATTAATCACATTTTGGAGTTCTCCTCCTCCTCCTCCTTTTTTTCTGAGTCAGTGGCATGATCACAGCTCACCACAGCCTTGAACTCCTGAGCTTAGGTGATACCCAGCTTCAGCTTCCAAAGTAGCTGGGACTATAGGCACGCTAACTTTTTAATTTTTTTATAGAGACGAGGTCTCGCTATGCTGCCCAGGTTGGTCTTGAACTCCTGAGCTCAAGCGATCTTCCTGCCTCGGCCTCCCAAGGTGCTGAGATTACAGGCATGAGCCCCTGTGCCTGGCCTAAAGTTACTCTTCATATAAACCAATGATTGTCAATCCAGGAAGCACCAGGCTTCTTGCTTAGAGATTTTGATTTAAGTGCTCTGGAGTGGGTCCCGGGCTTGAGTATTTTCTGCCTGCTCCCTGCCTGGCTCTGATGTTCTGCCAGGGCGGAGGGCCCCTGACATCTGTGAAGAAGCATTACGTGCCTGCCCTGCTTCATGTATCATTCTCCATACGCCTAGACGAGAAGAAGGGCGGCAGGACTCGGAGTCTAAGCCCCGTTATGATATGCTTTTAATATTGTATTTCAAGTGGATTCCTTGTGTATTTCACTGTCATGCTTTTTAGATACAGGAAATCCTTTTGACCTATTGATTTTGTAGAGCAGGTCTCCAGAAGTGTTAAGAATGCACTTGTGGTCCTATGTGACCGACATGGTAATCTTGGGCTTAGCAGACTATACTAGCCTCTGGCTGTGACATCCACAGAAAACTCCCCTGTCAGGAGATGTACGTCTGAGAGAACATATTGGCATCTTTTCATTCACCTAGAAAATTAAGAAAAAACAAACACAATCTATGTTTAGATGGATTTTACACTCTGAGAGAATCTCACTAGTCATTAACGAGTCTTTCCATGTCAGCATAATCATATGGTACTCCCCGTCTTTTAGTTGACGATGTGGAAGAACTTGGGTAACTTGGTCAGAGTTATCTGCTAATGATGAGACCGGCCAGTTCATAGTTTCTGATTGCAGTGAGGTCACTTACCTCATACAGTGTGGCGAGCGTTCTGTGAAACCACAAGGAGAAATATTTCTTAACTTCAGGACTGAGAAAACCCCAAATATCTTTAGATCTCAGGACATAATTATTGGCTTATTTAGTAATGTTTCAGGAGTCTAAATAAAAAGAACTTATTAATCTATGCTGCCTCATATAATAGCATTCTGCATTAGGGGTACTATATATGGCATATATATAATATATCATATAGTATATGAGAAGGATATATTTATAATTACCTTTCATAGGATTAGTAACTAGATAACAATATAGTCAATATCTAGATTATATGAAAATCTTATACAGTTAAAAAAATCAGTATATATTTCCCCAAAGATATCCTAAAGTATATCAGTAGTTCAGTTTGGATATTTTAGCCTAGGTGAACAACATTTAATTTTCTTTTAAAATGCTATTTATTTATTTATTTAGAAATATTTACATCGTTCAAAAATTCAAAAGGTACAAAAGAGTCACAGCTGCCCAACCTTGCCTTGCATTCAGACAGTGCCACTCTCTCGTATAGACAACTTTCATTTATGCTACATTTAAGCAGAATTGAAGAAGGAAATAGATTGCTATCACTGAAAGCCAAAAAAAAAAAAAAAAGTTTTGACAGGAAATGGAGGAAGAAGGGAAGTAGTATCACCCTTGCATCTGTAGTACAGTAATATTTATTGCCAAATTACTTTCATAATGAATCTCTGTTGATCACCACCCAAACATAGTGCTTCCACAGTTGTGTTGGAGAAATATTTGCTCATTTAATTGACTTTCTTACCCATCATTGGGTCCTGTGTGCTTTCTTTTGTTTCCACGTTGTCTGTGAGGCTCTGGAATTCGGAAAGTTCGGCTTCCTTACCTCTGAGTTCCCCATTTCCCACGACCAGCCTATTACCCTCACTTGACTTGGAGACTTTGGAGTTCCCTGCCTGCACCTTCCTGTGTGTGCCATTCGGGTTCACAGGCACTAACTCCGGGTCATGTTTGTGGTACTGAGCAACTTGGAGCACTTTCTCCTGAGATGTGGGGCAGGAGAGAGCTGAGGCACTTCTCCTACTGAGTGAAGAGTTTCCTCCTATTTTCCCAGCAGGAAGAAGGAGCCCGGTTGGGGTGAGGAAGCAGTTTTTTAGCTACTGCTGCATGTCAAATAGGGCTTCCTATTGTTTTGTTTACCCTATTGGCTAATTCTATGATTTTAGTTCCAGGAGGGTTTTGCCAGGTGGCAAATATTCTAGGTGACTGAGAACAAGCAACACCACAGCAGAGAGAAACAGTGCAGGGCTCTGTCTGGACGAGCACAGTCTTGACTTTTATTCTCTTCTTTTCCCCCTCTTTGTATTCTTATTTTCCAAAACCCAGAAGAATACATGCAATGGGCTATACCGGACAGGCTGAAACTAAGAAAGCAGTTTCCTTAGCAACTGTGGTTATATGAAAGGCTGGCGAGTCTTGCTTGTCTCATTTTTCATTTCATTTTCTGCAGTTCCTGAAAGGAGGTCAGATGCTCTGTGTTAAGTTCACACTGCCGTTTGCTTGTGATACCTTCTGCATCAGAGCTAGGCAGGGTAGATCATTGTCACTGACTGCTTTTGCTTATTTCAGTGAGAAATGAGTACATGTATACAGTCACTTTTCGTGGTTGGTTCTCAAAGAATTACAATGTACTTATTTTATTTGTGAAGAGTTCAAAGACAAAAATATAAAAGCAAATGACACATATTTGCAGGTCATTCGTCTTTAATGAAGACTCTTTTGATTTCAAAGTCATAGCATAATATTTTTGGTAATGGCAGACAGAACTCTGTTCTTTCTAAAAATTCTAATTAGTCCTCCACTAATATGATACCTCTTTTAAAATTATATGTACATTCTACAATTGAAGATTATGGTTAGTTTTTAGTTTCCAAATTCAGTTCAACAATATTTATTGCAGCTCTGATTCACTCAGAACTGCAGGGGACAAGCAGATGTGATAAGATGGTCTGTGCCCTCAAGGAGTTTCAAGTTTAGTTGTGGGAATAAGACAAATACAGTGTAATTACAACTACAAGGGAGAAAGTGATAAATGGCATAAAGCAGTGGTTATCGACCTTGACTGTGAGTTGGAATCACCTGGAGAGCTTTAAAAACACCAACACCAAGGTTCCTCCCGCAGAGGTTCTGGTTTCTTTGGGCTGGGGTACAGCCTAGGCATTAGGGTTTTAGAAAGACTTTCCAGGTGATTCCAGTGTAGCACTGAGGTTAAGGACCACTGGCAGAGGGTGTCCAAGAGATATGCAAGAGACAGTTGTGGTTGGTTGAGATCAGAAAAGGCTTTCAGGTAGCATTTGAGAAAGGTCTTGAAAAGTAGGTGTAATTCCAACAGGTGGAAAAACTTGGGAGTTTGAGGTGGAGGAAGAACATAAGAAAAGCCACAGAAGTGTGAAAGAGGTGGATGTGTGGGCATTTAGGAGACTGTGAGTGTACCTTGCCCCCCTACAATGAGAGTATACATGCTCAGTGTGAGTGTGGAGTATTATGTCCGGGAGAAGATGAAGCTTAGAGGCAGATTGAGAAATGTGGAGGTGTGTGAGCTGCAAACACTGGAGGTGGAGGAGAGACTTGATTCAAGTTTGTTTTCTAGTTTTTCACTATGCCTTGAGATCTTTGGGGGTTTGAGCCCAGCTGTGATTGGGAAAAGTCAAGCTGAAGGGAGGACAAGAAAAATAACTTATTTTGGAAAGTAGAGAGTGAGTTCAATATTTGACAAAAGGTGCTAAATTTGTTTAGTTCCTTTGTTTTCTAGTTGAGGAAGCCCTAGGGGAACTGACCTAGGACAATTACATGACTAGCTAATGGGGTTGTGATTTCTAGGTCAGTGAGGGGTGCAGTACAGGTGTGATGCTGTGGAGAGGGGTCAGGGAATTTTGATAATCTCTCAATCTCTCTCTCCCTCTCATTAGAATCTTCACTTTGTCACCCAGGCTGGAGTGTAGAGGCATGATCATGTCCACCGCAGCTTTGACCTCCTGGGCTCAGGTGATTCTTCGATCCTTCTGCTTCAGCCTCCAGAGTGGCTGGGACTACAGGCATGCACCACCAAACCAGCTAACTTTTAAATTTTTTTGTAGAGATGAACTCTCATTATATTTCCTAGGCTGGTCTTGAACTCCTAGGCTCAAGCAATTCTCTTGCCTTGGCCTCCCAAAGTGCCAGGATTATAGGCATGAGCCACGGCACCTGGCTGAGAATAACTTTCAATGAGGCAATAAGAACTTCAGGGTGAGAGAGGATGGAAAGAGAAAGGAAAGTTATATTTAGAAAAAAAGGGAATTTGAAGCCAACAAAAGAGGCATAGAAATAGCATCAGAGAAATAAGAGAATCAGAAAAATTCAGTCATATAGAAGCCAAGAAAGAGAGTTTTGAGGAGGAGGGGTCAATATGCAAAAAAGTTGCTGAGAGACTTGGAGCATCAGAGTTGGGGAAAGACCCTGATTTGAGCGGCTTGTCCTCCATATGTAGCCTGTGACGTCATCGCATCGTGGTGGGTGGATGTGGCTACAAGGGTGATGAATGAACGGCTGCTGAGGACGCCACTGAGCTCTCTTCCTATGCTGGATGATTCTTCCGTAGTTCTTGTATTCTGTCATTTTTTTCATCTATCCAAACAAAATTATTGTAGTGTTACTTTCTGAGGAGAACAAAAAAAGCTTCCCATTTTAAAATTTCAAGTAAAACCAATGGAAAATATGGCATTGTAGACAATGACCTTGAAAATAGAAAATGGAAAGCTTAAAAATCAGGTTATAATTAGTTATCTTTCCAGTGTTTAGATCTAGGTCATTTATAAATGAATGCCAATGGATAGAGGGGGTGTGGTTATGTATATAGATTGTGTGTATTGTATTTGCTATATAGATCAGGAGGGAGAGAGGGTAAGTAAGGTGTTGCAGATGGAAAAAAGGCAAAGACTCTAGAATTTCCCTTTGGGGAGTGCAGACAGCATGCTCCAAGCTGTTGAGTGGCTCTGCTCAGCACTGAGAAAACCCAAAGGCATCATGCCTCCCAGAAGCCCCCTCGGCTGCCCAGGAATAGAGAGTTAATGAACAGGGACAGACGCTGCTAACAAACGAAGAAATGCTTTATTTATTATTCACCAATCTCCAGGGTCCCTGTGCTCTTCAGAATTAACATGCTTTCTGGAATAATGGTTTAACACCACTCGGTTTGACATAGCTGTACTTATCTAAGCACGTGCAGCATCTTTCTGAGAGCCAAGACAGAACACATAAGGGACCCCCAACTCTTCTGGCATTTAGAGTTGTACAATCTCCTGCCCCAATGCAGGAAGGAATGACCTCACAGCATCCCTGACAAGGGCTGCTTTGTCTTGCATGTGTTTTGTGATAGGGAGTTCATCACCTCATAAGGTAGCTCATTCTGTTTTTAAGTTATTTTATAGCCTTTAGGGAGTTCCTCCATGTGTTGAATTTTTCCTTTCTATGGCATCCATCTTGTGCCTGGTCCTAGGTCTTCTCTGTTTTAGATTCTATCCTTTTCTTCAAGCCCTTTTTCTATTAACTCATGAATTTGTATTCTACTACTGGAGTCTTTGTGCTCATTTGCTTTATGATATAAAAAAAGGGAAAAAAAAACCCCAGAAAAGTCATAGCTTATGTTCTCAAATTGAAATTTTTTTTGTATGATGCCCAGATTCCATTAAGGCTGTTCATGGCTTTAGAAATTCCTTGAAATGGGCCTGGCATGGTGGCACATATTTGTAATCCCAGCACTTTGAGAGGTTGGGTTTGAGAACAGCCTGGGTAATACAGCAAGACCCACTCTCTACAAATGATTAAAAAAAAATTAGCCGAGCATGGTGGCAGGTAGCTGTAGTCCCAGCTACCCAGGAGGTTGAGGCAGAGAGATTGTCTGGCACGGCTGCAGTGAGCCTTGTGATCATGCCACTGCACTCCAGCCTGGGTGACAGAGTGAGACTCTGACTCAAAAAAAAAAAAAAGTCCTTGAAATCAACACAGTGTTGTTAACTTCAGTTGCTTATCCATTCTAACAGAGTCTAGGCTAGAGTCTCATTTTCTGCATTGAATAATCTATTCCATGTCTTTGACAAATGTCTTTCTGTGTGGGGTTGTCCATTTCTGTATATTGGACCTATTGGGTGGAGACAGCGTATGTTGTGAATGAAAGGCACCACTTTCTTCAGTGGTGAAATTGGGGAGTGTCTGGGCTATCAGAAAACCCAACAGTTACCATTTACAAAGGTCTATTTTAAAGTCTCAGAACTTTAAAAAAAATCAATCACCTTAGGGAAAACCATGCTAAATACATTTTTTCCAGGATAGCAAAGCACCACAGTAGCCACAAGTGAGTCTTTGACAAATTCTTTCTGAGTTGATTTGAACAAAGTCTTCCTCAATAGATTTTCCTCTTTTCTCTGAACTTACATTTCCCTGTAGAGTCTTGGTAGTGTTCTTCCCCACAAAACAAGAGAGACTTCCTTCCTTTCTTCCCTTCCTTCCTTCCACCCTCCCTCTCTCCCTCCCTCCCTCTCTTCCTCCCTCCCTCCCTCCTTCTCTTTCTTTCTCTCTTTCTTTTTGTCTCTCTCACTTGGAGTGTGCAGTGGCACAATCTCGGTTCACCATAGCCTCGACCTCTTGGATCCAGGCAATCCTTCTGTCTCAGCCTCCCGAGTAGCTGGAATTACAGGAGCCACCACACCTGGCTAACTTTTTTTTTAAATGTATATTTTGTGGAGACGAGATCTCGCTATGATGCTCAGGCTGGTCTTGAACTCCTGGCCTCAAGTGATCCTCCCGCTTCAGTCTCCCACAGACTCTTCTCCTAGGTCATAAGTCACTGTGTCCAGTCTAAGGGAGACATATTTTGATAATTTCTACTTCTGTGAAGTGTATATGGATTCTGGAGTACTTTGGAAGAATAGGTCAAGAATTCTATTCTGTTTGAAACAACTTTTTTTTTTTGTATTCAAAAGAGAGAAAACTGGGATAATCAGAAGGCAAACTGGATCAGGAATGTATGCCAGCATTTTACATGGGGCAGAAGAAATGCCTACAGTTCAAATCTCAAATATCCAAAATGCTTACCTTCCTTACCTGGGTTCTCCAGAGTCCTCAGGATATCTGGATGACTGCTTTCAGTTGTCACATTCATTCCTCAGGAAATTAACATTGTTATTTTGTACACAATGACTAAGAGATATGCAAATAAGTCACAAGTGATTTTTTTTTTTCCATACGTAATTTTTCAGGGCATTTCCCTCCCCCCATTCCTCTTACATAAGTTTAAATACAGTGTAACTTGAGGTGAGACCAATTTAAATTATAGACATCGTTCTCTTCATTTTAACAAGTGGTCTTATCGTATCCAGCTCTATTACTTTTTCCTTAACAGGAAGTTTGTGCTAGTATCACTTGGCTGGTGTGGACTTTGTGAGTTGTACTTGGGTCTCTGTGTAACAGATGTATTTATGAGTCCCTCTCTGTCCCTTCTCTGCAGTCAGTCTGTCAATCTACTTTAGGCTCATACCGCTTAGTCTTTTTTGAGTAAGACATTTATATATATTAACAGCAGAAGATTTATGTACAAATGAAGATTGACATATTTTTCAAGTGTTGATTGGCATTTAGTGGATACTTGGGTGTTTTCTCTGTAGACTGGAGGGCTGTTAATTTTACTGGAAGGCCAATGTTTGGAAACAAAGCCAATGGCAAAATACCTCCCTGTCCCATCCCGTCCCCTTAGCCAATGGCAAAATGCCTCCCTGTCCCATCCTGTCCCCTTAGCTTATTTGTGGATGTACCACTTTCCCTACTATCTAATGAACAGACAGCTCAGTAGATGCCAGCTTCTGGATGCCAGGGTATTGGGAGGGGTGAGCTGAAGGAAGGAGAGTGAAGGGGTAGTGTAAACAGAAGATGTGTAGAGTCTGTAATTACATAAGACAGAGGCAAGGTAGGTGGGTTTGGAAAGCAGAGAGTTGAGGTTTTAAAATAAATTAACAATCTCTCGCTCTAATTTTGTGGTGGCAACTCATTGCCTATACAGCGTTTGACATGTAGAATCCAGATATTTTTCACTTATAGACTTAGATGTGTTTGGGGGAGAGTCAAAGACCTTTTTTCAAAGCCCATTTCCAGTGCCATTTCCCCCCCAAATCATTCTCTGATTCCCCTCTGCCCCCAGATGCTTTCTCTGTAGATCTACCTCCTTTTGCCTTCAATGTTGCTCCTTGTGACTCTGCACCCCTTGTAGACTGTGCGTTCCCCAGGGGCAGGACTGAACTTACATCATCTTTGTGTCTTCTGATGCACTGAGGGCAGAGGCGTTCTCCAGATGCTTGAGTTGAGTTGGAAGGACTATAACTTGAAGGTTTAAGAGAAAAAACAGGCAGGCTTTAAAAGTGTCTTGCATTTCAAGAGTAGGAGATTCACTTTGGAGGCCACCCTGAGGAGGGACCTGGCCCTGTGTCATGGCATGAGGAAGCTTCCTTTTTGGTGGAAGGTGTGGCTATGAAGCCCTGCTAGGGCATTTTTTAAAAGTGGATGTCTTCTTGGAATCCACACTACTCCTGGACACAGCTAGACTCTGAGGAATAGGATGACTTTGTTGGTTTGATAGCCAACATCTGACCTCAAAGTGTGTCAAGGGTAGGAAGGAATAAGGTCTGGAGGATGAGGCCAGTTCAGGAAAAACAGGTCAGAATCTGAGTGGCATCATGCATGTTTAAGGACTGTGGTCCCTTCTCTAGGAAAATTCCCCAGATTTATTTGGTGATATCGTCTTTCCTCCTCCTTTTCTTCTTAACCCTTTTCAACCACATTGATCTGCAGTTTTCCAATAGAGGGCTTTTATCTCACTCACGCCTGGGTTTAGGTTGGTGCCTGACACAGGAAGGCCTGGAATGTGAGCTGAGTGAGCGAATCCAACAGTGTCTGTTGTGACATTTTTTATGCCTTCCAGTGTGATCTATCCATCTTCTTATTAGACTCCTCAAAGACAGTCTATTTTTTTTTTTTTGAGTTGGAGTCTCACTCTGTCACCCAGACTGGAGTGCAGTGGCCGCTCCCGGCCACTGCAGCCTCGACCTGCTGGGCTCCGGCGATCCTTCCGCCTCAGCCTTCCAAGTAGCTGGAATTACAGGCATGTGCTACCACACCCAGCTGATTTAAGACAGTCTTTATATTTGAATTTCAACAATGCCAAGCACATCAAAGTTCTCACAAAGACATGGACACTAAACAGCATGATGCCAAGCAACTCCTGGGTCAACATGGAAATGAAAACAGAGATTAAAAGATACCTGGAAACAAATGAAAATGAAGAAACATCTTACCAAAATCTCTGGGATGCCATGAAAGCAGTAGTAAGAGGGGAATTCATATCTCTACAAACGCACATGAAGAAATGGAAAGATCACAAGTTAACAGCCTAACAAGTCACCTAAAGAAGTTGGAAATGCAAGACCATCAAAACCCTAACTTCAGCAGAAGAATCCAGATCACCAAAATAAAAGCCCAAATCCGGGACATAGAAGACAAAAAGATAATACAAAAAATCAGTGAAACAAAAAGTTGGTTCTTTGGAAGGATAAACAAGATTGATGGTCCCCTAGCTAGACTAACCAAGAAAAAGAGAGAAAAAGCCCAAATAAACACAATCAGAAAGACAATAATACATTTTAAATAAAGTTACAGTTTTAGAAATATTTGAATTTTTAGATGCTAATTTTTAAAATAAAGAAAATTTGATTTTTAATATTTTATACTTATAAAATTTTATTATGTAAAAATGATAGTTACAAAACTGTTATTTAAAAATAAATGGAGCCGGGCTCGGTGGCTCAGCCTGTAATCCCGCACCTGGGATGCTGAGATGAGTGGACTGCCTGAGCCCGCAGGTTTGAGACCTGCCTGGGCAAATTGGCGAGACCTCATCTCTACAATAAATAAAAAATCAGCTAGGCATGGTAGTGTGTACCTGTAATTCCGGCTACTCGAAAGGCTGAGGTGGAAGGATCGCCGGAGCCCAGCAGGTAGAGGCTGTGGTGGCCGGGAGCGGCCACTGCACTCCAGTCTGGGCAACAGAGTGAGACTCCAACTCAAAAAAAAATAAAAAAATAAAAAAAATAAAAATAAATGGAATAACCATGAACCAGCATCCAATCTAAGAGCTAGAATGTTACTAAAACTCTATGTTCTATATTCTTCTCTTACTCTAAACCCAGCTTCTGTTCCATAGGTAACTACTCTTCTAAAATCTGTGATTATCAACCCATTGAATTTCTTCTTACATACAATTTCATCTCAATGTATATGTTCTTAAGCAATATATTGTTTAGTTGTATTTATTTTCAAGTTGTATTAAAAAATTCCTGTCTTGCTTGTAGATGTCTGGAACTCTTTTTCTTTGCTTAAAATTGTGTTTCCAAAATATTTATTGCATGTAGCTGTTGCTCATTAATTTTCAGTGCTACATAATATTCCATGGTGTGAAAATACATTATTTTTTTTCCTGATTGACAGACATTTGACTTGTTTATAGCTTTTGCTATTATGTTTGGCTGGTATGAGCCAACCATATGTATGCCCTTTTATTTGGGCTTTATACACTTAGAAGTAGGGTATACAAGTGTTCAACCTAGCAAGACAATGCCAAACTGTTTTCCAAAGTGGATCTACCAATTTATTCTCCCCTCAGTCGTCTATGAGATTTCCTACTAATCTGCTTTGCCTGTAATCCTTGGTATTGTCAGATTTAGCTATTTATTTTATTTTATTCTACTTTATTTTTTGAGTTGTGGTCTCACTTTGTCACCCAGGCTGGAGTGTGGTGGTACAATCACTGCTCACTGCAGCATCAAATTCCTGAGTTCAGCGATTTTCCTGCTTCAGTCTCTGGAGTAGCTGGGACTACAGGAATGTGCCACCATGTCCGTCCAATTTATTATTACTATTTTTTGTAGAGACAGGGTCTCGCTATGTCACCTAAGCTGTTTTCGCACTTCCGGGCTCAAGCAGTCCTCCTGCCTTGGCCTCCCAACATGCTTGGATTACAGGTGTGAGCCATTGTGCTCAACCTTTTTTATCTATTTTAGAATCAAGGGGACATGTGCAGGTTTGTTACATAGGTGTATTGCATGATGATGAGGTTAGGCTTCCGTTGAACCCATCACCTAGGTGGTGAGCATCATCCTCAATGGGTGGTTTTCCAATCCTTATCCTCTTCTTCCCCTCCTTAGAAGTCCCCAGTGTCTGCCATTCCCATCCATATTGCTTGTGTGTACCCAGTGTTTAGCTCTCACTTATAAGGGAGAACATAGGATGTTCAGTTTTGTTTCTGGATCATTTGCTTAGAATGATCACCTCCAGCTGCATCCACATTGCTGCAAAGGACATGATTTTTGTTCTTTTTTTATGACTGTGTAGTATTGCATGGTATATATGTGACCCATTCTCCTTATCCAGTACACTGTTAATGGGCACCTAGATTGATCCCATGTTTTTGCAGACTTAGCTTTTTTAAATCTAGTGAATATAAAATGATTTCTGCTCCCTTTCCATTATAATTTTTCAACAGAACTTGAAAACAAATAAAATATATACGTTGAGATGACAGTGAATTTTGTAGTGTGTACTTCACTAGGTAAAGGCTTCAGACTTAGCACATGACATCATCTCTCATCCTCCTTTTCTTCCTAAATCCTTTCAACCATACTGATCGGTGATCTTCCAATAGAAAGTCTTATCACATTCATCTCTCTGTTTAGCTCAAAGACTGATACAGGACTTGCTAATCTGAGTTTACCAGAGACTCCATATACAAATTGGATTAACAGAACCTTAGAGCTAGATAGAATGTATACAGTGGAATGTCTGAGAAAGCCTGGAACCAGAGAGAGCAGAAGGTTTATGCGCGCACTCTCTCTCTCTCTTTCTCCTCTCTATCTCTATCTCTATCTCTGTGTTTGTCTATATACACATACATATAATACAGTTGTGTGTGTAATTGTGTGTTATGGAGAACAAACACATTGAGATGTTGATATTAGCACAGCCCTCATGCAGGAGAGGAAAGGATGAGAGCCATACAGGCTGACAGATTTGTTCTCTCGAAAAGCGGTGAAAATAACTGTTCTGCTAAAGTGACTGTGGGTTGAGGGATCATCGCCAGTTGAAGAACGTTATGCAATGAGTGAATGAGTGAATGTGTGTGTGTGTGTGTGTGTGTGTGAGAGAGAGAGAGAGAGAGAGAGAGAGAGAGGTATCTGTGAAGGAAGGGTGTGAATGAGAGAATTTTCTGGAGTTTGATGAGTCAGTAATCAGATTTGGGAAGCTAGAGAACTGAAGAGAAGAGAAAAGAAGATTCTAATAAGATGGTCATGACCTGTGTATTTGGATCCTCTGAGATACACCAAGAGATAAAGGACTTGAGTCATCACTAAAGTCAGGTTGGATATTTAGCCATGCTTTCTTTAACTTGACAAAACTTTGTAATGGAACCAAATGAAATAAAAACAAAATCTTAGTATATATATTCACACATATACTAAAAACTGTTAGCACAACAGTTTGAAAACATATAAAATGTTATTAAGACAATCATCACCATTATTTTACTTAAAGGACAAGAGATAAATGCTGCATACACAAAACACAATGGAGAGTTGTCATTTCAAGCACAAATATCTCCTTATGCCCAACAGTTGTCTTTCAAAACATTTTTCAAAATGTAATAACATATCGTAGTCTAATAAAAGACAAGTAAATGGAACTATTCTCCTTCGGAATCTCAATATTAGCTTTTGATTTCAGGTGCAATAAAGTTATTCTGATGGGCAAAACTATCTAAACCTAATTTAACCTGTGTGCCATGTTAGCATTCTGCCATACCATGCGAATAGGACTTCCAGCTGTATTTAGCTGAGCCAAGATTTCCATGGTCAAATCTCCTAATCAAAAAGCCAAGTTTTAATATCATTTTCCAGTATTCCTCTTAGGGGACTAAATATTTATTTGCTTATTTAATGTGATACTTTCAGAGGTACTCTTTCCATTTCTGGCCTTAACCTGAAATCTTTCTACTGTATACCAGGAAATAAATGTGAAAAAAAATATAAAATTTATTTCTTGGATATTTGAACCACTACATCAAAATAAAAATATGTTTAAAAAAATCCTATAATGGACATAAAAAATATGCTCAGTCAAATTTCTCAGGGTCCCCCATATCATTCAGTCTTAGAATCTCTTGAGAAGCATTGTCTTAGATACTGTTGGATGTGCTCTCAGGGTGACCTTTCCTGTTTCAAGATCTCCCTTTTTATTTACAAAATGTCAGGTGCTATAACACAGAGAATCTTACAGTCAACTGAATTTCTGACCTCCACACATCCTAGAGTACCCCGGCTTTAGAAGCTCCATTCTGCAGTAGCAATACAATCTTTTCTCTTCACAGGAAACTTCTCTTGCCTCTCCTTCCAATACTCTGTCAGACAGTCACTGGTTTTTCTTTGCTGGCAATGCACCGGTACCAGTAATTGCAGCAACCATTAATAAAGTGGGTGGGAGGGGGAGAGGGGGAGAGGGAAGCCAGACACAAAGGGAATAAGTATTGTACATAGCCCACAGGCTTTTCCCTCCCACACATATGATGCACTGTTGTTCCCCGCCTCACGTGGGAAAATGTTGTCCTGCTGAAATACACCTTAAAGGCAGCTCTGCCTCAAAGATATCACATATGCATATTAATAACACTCACTTTGTAGTGCCTAGAGTTGTTTTTAATGAAGCAAGCTGAAATGTACCAGCAACTTTCTCATCTTCTTCTGAGTGCTGCAGATGATCCATATAAGGGTGGGTTGGTGTGGCATCTGCCCTGAAAGAGAGATGAAAGAGTCATGGTTAGTAATTCTTTATGACAGAAACAGAGAGGAAAGGAAGCATCGCTGGGTGAAATAAGTCCACTTCTAGAAGACCAAAGCTTCAGGAAGAGTTTCAGCCCAGAAAATAGCCACAGGTGTCAGTAAAAGAATCAAAGGTCAAACAGGTGAAAGAAAGGATCGGGGGGGGGGAAAAAAGCCAGAGGAAGACAAGTACATATTTGAGGAGGGGTCTTTGGTTGAAGAGGCATTCCTTTGACCTTGAAGTGACTTTTTCCCCATCTTGCTGGTGGCTTTTCCATTTTCTCATGGTACTTAACTTGCTTATTTTGAGGAGAATTTTCATACGAGTTTTCTCTTTATTTCTGTATGCTATGTGTTAGAAGCAAGTTACTGAGTTTAGCTTACATTCAAGGGGGTGGGGATTAAGTCCAACTTACAAAGGAAATGTATCAAAGAATTTGTAGACCCATTATAAAACCACCCAGCACAGAATTTTCCATGCTGCCTTCTATTTTGTGGGGCTCTGCCATCTCCTAGGGCCTGGATTTTTTCACTTCCAGAGGATAGAAGATGATAGTGTGAATCATTTCTGCTTGCTAGGCCAAATGCAGCATGAATTTCTCAGATCAATATGGAATATTCTACCTATCAAGTTCCTACTCCCTGAGCTCCATTGCTCTGCTTGAAAAGAACAGCTGATGCATTGGGGCTTAGCAATGAGCAAGACTGGGCAAAATTTGGCTTCCTTTTTTTAGACTAGCCCAAGAGGCGGGCGTGATCATTCTAAAAGATTACTTAGCTCAGTCAGTACTTGGTGCTAGCGAGACTGAGACTGCTATCTTGGCCTCATTATCTTGTGGTTTCAATTTGCGTAGAAGAAATCTCTTCCATGTGAGTAAACAGAGTTTACTCACAAAGTTAAATAGTGTGGTCTTTCCAAGACAAAGCCATTATCACCACTGGGAAACCAAGTGACAGGGCCTTGCTGTTCCTGTGTTTCTTGAATTGGTTCTTCCTTTTTTTTTTTAGATTAGAAAAGAAAGTTTATTTATAAAGTAGATTCGAGAACAAGGGTGGATTCACCTCTCCAAGCCTGGAGAGGGGGCCATTCACTTAAGGGATGTTTGGCAGCGAATTCCTGAGGTTGAAAGTTGATTCCTCCTTTCTATTTTGGCAGGAGAGGCCCTTGTGAGCTGGCATAATCTGCTTCAGTAGGCTTTGATTATTTCTTGTGATTTTAGTCTCTTTCTACCATAATAATTTTACACATGAAGGCCAGGGACAACTCTTCTCATACCAACTTCATCAATGGCCCTAAAATTAAAACCCCATTCATTTGTATTTAAAGTCTTCTGAGTTTTTATTTTTGTTTGCTTTATTTCGTTTTGTTTTGAGAGGAGGTCTCAAACTCCTGGCCCCAAGCGACCCTCCTGCTTTGGCCTCCCACAGTGCTGGGATTATAGGTATGAGTCATCGCATCTGGCCTAAACCCTTCCAGCCTTTGATCCCTATTTTCCTTTCCATCTTGATTCCTCATCCTCCTTATCACTCAGTGTTGCATTTGAATTGATACCCCATTAGCCCTTACATTTTCTCTACCTCTTTGTTTGTTCTTCTGATATTACTTCTGGCTGGAATATCCTTTCACCAATTCTGTCTCTAAAAACTTTTCTATTTCAAGGCACTGTTCAAATGTCACTAGTTCTATGAAAAATGTTCTGTTGTCACAAATAAAGACAAACTTGTCCTTGATTTTTTTAACCTCTTTTAAGGCATGTGCAGTATTTTTATATAATTATAAACATTATTTATTGAGAACCTAAAAGTGCTAAACATTGTGGTATGTGGGAGGTTGAATATAAATGTATATAATTTGATTGTGTTACACCAGCTTCTCTAACAAAACCCTAACTTTTGGTGATTTAACATAATAGTCCAATGTGGTATTACTGGTTAGCAGGAGGCTTTTCTTCAGAGGTTGATTCAAGGATAGCAGTAGTTTCATCTGCCTATTTTAGGTTTTTCTCTACCTATTTTAATCTATAAGTTATCTATTGCTGCATGACAAACTACCCCCCAAACTTCCTGGCTTAATACAATACTTATTAGTTCACAATTTCTGTGGGTCAGGGATTTGGGAGCGGTTTAAGTGGGTGGTTCTGACTTAAGGCTTCCTTATAAGGCTGCAGGCTGTTAGTGGGGGCTGTATCATCTGAAGGCAGGATGGGAATAGGAGAACCATTTCCAAGATGACTTACTCACAGTACCTTGCCACGTGGGTCTCCTCCCTGAATGTCCTCATGGCACTTGATGAAGAGTGAGTCCCCAGTGAGAGATGCAAGAAAGAACAAGATGGAGCTTGCCTACCCTGAAAAGTCACCTACCCTGAAAAGTCACACTCTGTCATCATATCTGCATTCTATGTATTGGAAGCAAGTCACTGAGTTTAGCTCACACTCAAGGGGATGGGAAAAGCTCCAACTTTCAAAGGAAGTTCTCTTAAAGAATTTGTGGGACAACCCCTTCGGGTCCCCTCCCGCCGTGGGAGTTTTTCTGTCCTCTCAATAAATATTGCTTTCTCAAAAAAAAAAAAAAGAATTTGTGGACCCATTTTAAAACCACCACAGCATGGAAACTTCCATGTCTCCTTCCATTTTGTGGGACTCTGCCGTCTCCTAGGGCCTGGGAATCTTTAAAGATGCTTTAGCTTCTAGCAGATGGAAGACAAAAGCATAAAGGCACACCATCTTCTTAAAAACTCTTACCTGACAATGATACCTATCATACCATTTTCATTCCAATGATGAGTGTCACATGCCCACTTTGGGAGTCAAAGGATGGCAGGAAAATTGCATCTCTGGCTGGGCAGCCATTTCCCAGTGGGCACACTCTGCAACTCTTACCGTGCCCCAAATGTTAACTTCTTCAGGGCAGACTGTCTTGTCCTTCTTCGTATCACCCGTTCTGCAAACAGCACAGGCCTTGTGCAGATAGGTGTTTTAAAAAATATTTCATGAATAAATGAATACATACATAATGGATGGTAGCATTATTTTTTTATATGTTTCAACAGACAGACCTAGGCTTGCTTCTTAACTAGAGTACACACATCAACCATGCTACTCTATTTACAACTCAGCTATGGCCTGTGTGGCTATACTCAGAACCACCTAGGCATGATGGTTCTCTTGTTATTTCTTATGAATTATTTATCCTCCCCTCCTCCGAACTTTCTTCAAATGGCACACTGCAAAGGACTAGTTCTTTACTAAAGAATATTATATAAAGGCAAGAATGTTCAAAGCTTCTCTGCATCACTACACAAACAATTCAAGTAAGATGCTGCCAAATGCCAGAGTGATGGGATCACAGGCAAACAGAGATAAGAAGTAAATCGTCATAGCAACCAGAAGACCTCAGTTGGAATAACTGCACTCCAACTTAAAAGGTAGTTTTGAGAGCTTAAATACACACAAAGAAATGGCTAATTTCATAGAAGTGTCATTTAAAAATGAGAGGTTCTCTTTAAACTTTTCTGAGTGAATATCATTTGGAAACAGTATAATGTGGGAGAATGCCAAATAAGAGTGTTAGTGAGGTTTCCCCATTGCATTTAATAAGAACAATAATTTATGTTCATTGCTAAACACTTATAGGCTTTTTAATTTTAGAAAAAACACATTATTATTTATTTGGGTGTTATGATGATGATATATGCTTAGAGTAGATAAACTGGAAAATGCAGCAAATATAAGAAAGAAAATTTAAAAAACTTTCTGCCCAAAGTAATTTAAAAAACATTAATATATATTATATATATTTTCAATCATATGTATATCAACAAAATTGCGATTGCTAATGTATATGTTATTTAGATTGCTTATGTATATGTATGTTGGCTTTTTTACTTTTGTTATATCATGAACATCTTCTCACATTCTTAATATTTTTCACAACATTATTTCTAGTTTCTAGTTACTGTATAATATTTTATAGCTTAGGTATAGTCTACATTTTTCTAATTATTTCAATAATGCTTGACATCTTGATTATTTTAATGTTTTTGACTTTTTTTTTGAGTTGGAGTCTTACTCTGTCACCCAGGCTTGAGTGCATTAGCATGCTCACGGTCGAGGCCACTACATCCTTAACCTACTGGGCTCAGGTGATCCTTCTGCTTCAGCCTTCCAATTAGCTGGAACCATGGGCATGCGCCACCATGCCTGGTTAATATTTTATAGTTTATTGTAAAAATGACACCTTGCCAAGTTTCCCTGGCTGGTCTCAAACCCCTGGGCTCAGGCAATCCTTTCACCTCTGCCTCTCAAAGTGCTGGGATTGCATGCAAGAGCCACTGTGCTCAGCTTTTTAAAAATTTTATACATATATTTTTACATTGTAGAGATGAAGTCTCACTGTGTTGCCCAGGCTGACCTTTAACTCCTGGTCTTAAGTAATCCTCCCTCCTCAGTCTCCCAAGATGCTAGGATTACAGTCGTGAGCCACCATGCCCAGGTGGCATCATAATTTTGTATTCAACACTGTGATCTGAACAATATCTGTTACATAGTAGGTAATTACTAGTATTTGATGAATTAAATTAAAAGATACAGGCCAGGTCCATTGGCTTATGCCTGTAATCGCAGTACTTTGGAAGACCAAGACAAGAGGATTGATTGCTTGAGCCCAGGAATTTGAGAACAGCCTGGGCAACTTGGCAAGACCTCATCTCTACAATAAATAAATTAGCTAAGTGTGGTGGCACAAGCCTGGAATCTCAGCTACTTGGAAGCCTGAGGCAGAGAGATTGCCTGAAGGTGGAGGCTGCGGTAGCCATTGCACTCTAGTCTAGGCAACAGAGTGAGACTCTAACTCTAAATAAATAAAAATAAATGCATAAATTAAAAGAGACAAATACTTCTGCACATCTCTGATTATTGCTATTATGTTCCTAAAAATAAATTATTTCTATTACAGGAAAGATTTTTTCATTTGTTTTTCAACTTTATTTTTATTTTGCCATACAAAATAAAAATATTTTTATTTTTATTATAAATATAAATCTATTTATTTTTTATTCATAAGTTTAAGGTGAATGTTTTGACATGCATATACATATTGAAATGATTACTACAGTCAAGCAAGGAACATCTCCATCATCTCACATAGTTTTCTTCCTCCCTGCATCTCTCCCTTCCTCCCTTCTTCCCATCCTCCCTCTTGCTCTTTTGTTCTTTGTGGTAAAAGTACCTAAAGTCTACTCTTTTAGCAAATTTCCAGTATCATATAGAATACAATATTATTAACTATGGTCCTCATGCCATATATTAGACCTCTACGTTTATTCATCTTACAAAGCTGAAACCTTGTACCCTTTGGCTTACATCTCCTTATTTCCCTCACTCCACCTAGTAACCACCACTGTACTCTCTGTTTCTATGTATTTGATCTTAAAACATTTTTCTGGAAGATTTATTAAACTTTGTTTTGAGTATTTGGAATAAATGCATCCTTTCTAGTACCTATATTATAGACTATTTTATGTGATGGGGGAATTACAGTTTGCAAATATGTTTTCAGGAGCCAGAACAATTCCTTGATTAGCTTCTGATAAGTCAACATCATCTGTTGGTGTCTGTGGTGTATTTTCTTACTGCCCCAGATTGGGACTTCATATTTGATGACACCTTCTTATATTTGCTTTTTAACTTTTAAAATGAAGTTTATTAGTGAGAAGAAGAGAGGGAAAGAAAACAAAGTTTATTAGCAAGAAGAAGAAAGGGAAAGAGGAAGATTCTTCTCAGAAAGACCTGACATGGACTAGTCTCTTGAAAAGACCTGCCTAATTTTTTATTTTTTTAATCAGGATCTCTCTCTGTCACCCAGTTTAGAATGCAGTGGCATGATTATGACTCACTGCAGTCTCTGCCTCCTGGACTCAGGCGATCCTAACCACTCAGCCTCCCAATAGCTGGGACTATAGACGTATGCCACCATGACTGGCTAAGTTTTTATAGTCATGAGGTCTCACTATGTTGTCCAGGCTGGTCTTGAGCTCCTGGGCTCAAGCAATCCTCCTGTGTTGGTCTCCCAAAGTGCTGGGATTACAGGCATGAGCCACCGTGCCTGGTCAACACTGTCCCATCTCTATTAGATTAGTTTGATCCCCACAATAGCCCATTAAGGTCAGTAGCGCCAATCTTATTTTTTTCATTTTACAGAAGAGGAAAGGACACTCACGTTGTGATGTTAAAGTTCAACCCAAGGATCTCAAGTCTCATCTGGCCTGTTAGTTTCTAGAATACATGCAAAAGATCCTCGGACCCCCTTGCATTAGTTGTTTCTTCTCAAGATGTTGATTCAAAAAATAAATTTGAACAGTGAAGGCTGATCTCTTAAGGTGTGTGGTCAATTTCTATTATTAAGAGATTCAAGAGATTTGACTTATCATTATTATTATTTTTCTTAACATAATAAGGTTTGTATTGTGCCAGTAGGAACTGTTGCGTTCATCCTAAAAACCTTGGGATGGTTTGAGATAACTGGTAGCTTTCTTTTGCTTTTAGGAGAGATGGAGGAACAGGATGCAGCACACAGTTCAAAAAATCTTTTTAATGTTTTGTCTTAATTGAAAGTAAGGAAAAATCTTACACAGCTATTAGGAAGATGAGTCAGTTTAACCAGATCACTAATGTTTCAAGAAATGTACTCTTCTTCTGTCAACCTCTTGTAAACCTCAGGGGTGGGTTGTGACCACTCAGAGTATCACTCAAGGGAGTCTACACTCAAGGTCTTCTTGGAGTTCATCATTAATAATACCTTATTGAACCCTCATGCTAGTCTTAAAAGGGATCAAATGAGTATGTAAATTAGGCTTGTTAAAATCATGATCCTTAATCCTGGCAGAATACTAGATATATTTGAATAAATTAAAAAAAACCAAACTGTTAAGTTGGGCTTGGTAGAGTTCACGCCTGTAATCCCAGTAACTCTGAAGTCTGAGGTGGAAGGATCACTTGAGGCTAGGAATTCAAGACCAGCTTGAAAAGCATAGGAAGACGCTGTCTATAAAAAAAAAAAAGTAAAAAACTAAGTTGTCATGGTAGTGTATGCCTGTAGTCCCAACTACTCAGGGGGCTGAGGCAAGAGGATTGCTTCCCAGAAGTTTGAGGCTGAGTTTGCAGTGAGCTATGGTCGTGCAACTGCATCCAACCAGGCCACACCTTTGACAACTAAAACTAGAATCTCTCGGGGTGGGAGCAAGACAAGCATCAGTGTCAATCGGCAGTGCATTAATCAAGAGGAAGGTATGGGTCTGTTGAAGATGCACTGATGCGTTTCAGGAAGTAACTCAGGTCCTGAGGCTTTTCACTTTCTTACCTGGGCTTTAGACATCCCATTAAACCATCCCTTTGAATTGTCATTACCTACTTTTAATTATGAAAAGCCTCTTTCTTGACTAAAATCATAATATCATAATGAGTTTACCGAGTACCAGAAAGTCTTGACCTAAGCTAAAAACAAGTTAAGTGTCGAAAAGAGAAGTAATTCTAAGATAGACACCAAGAGCACCTTTGAAGCAGCTGACATCCTTAAGAGCAGAGCCGTAGAAAAAGGCCTCTTGAGTTCATGGAAGACACACCTTGGGCTCCTACAGTTTACTTTTCATATCTGGAAGGGCAGGGAAGGAAGCTCTGACTTGGAGAAGCAAACAACGACCAGGTGGCCAGTCATTCTCAGCATGCCCTTGCCCCAGCCTCTGTGGTGCAGTGCAGCCTTAGAGCCAAAAACTGTTTCTGGAAGGTGAGTAACAAATTCAACTGGGGCTACAGATGGCTGCAGCCAGAAGTCATCCACAGCACCCCACACGCCCCTCTCCTTGAACTTCTCTCCCCTTTTATTGGAAACACTGATCATTTTCTCCTGCCTCGAAGGACGTTGCATACAAATTTATTAATAGGCTGTCGTGTGATGCCACCATAGATCTTGCCTATGTTGGATGATTTGCTTAGTTCACAAGACATCCAGAGTCTAAAAAATGACTGGCAGTGATCTGAGCATTTAGCCTTTATCAGTGTGGCAAAAGGGAGCTACACGTGAAAGGGTCAAAAGCCAACCTATGGTTAAGTTTCTTGATGTATGTCCATTGGCCCCATCACCTAATCACTTTGAGGTACCAAATTTCATGCCATCACCATTGCAATTAAAACAACTGCATAACAAACAATATAGCAAAAGAGATATCATTGTCTCCTTTCACAGTTTTGTTATGACAATTCCCTTGCCCAAACCCAATTCTATCACCCTCTTTCTTGTTCATTCTCCACCTCCCCAAACTTATTTTTTTAAGTTTTTAATTTTTTATTGTATATAACTAAGGTGTATACTTTTTCCTTTCTTTTCTTTTCTTTTTTTTTTTTTTTTTTTTGAGAGATGGTGTTTTGCTTTTTTGCCCAGGTTGGTCTCGAATTCTTGACCTTGAACGATCTTCCTCCCTCAGCCTCCCAGAGTGCTGAAATTATGAAATTGCAGGCATGAGCCACCACACCTGAACACATGCTTTGATATACATATACATAGTGAAATTATTACTATGGTCAAGCAAATTAATATATCCCCCAACCTAACATTGTACATAAACATACTCACACATCTATTTAAAAAAAAAATCAGGGCAGCTCATGCAGAAATCTTTTACTTTTCTTTCCATTTTATTTTAGATTCAGAAGGTACACATGCATATTCATTACACGAACATATTGCATAGTGGTGGGGATTGGGTTTCAGGTGGCCCGTTCCCCAAATAGTGAACATTGCTCATGGGTAATTTCTGAACCCTAATCCTTCAACCCTCTTCCCCCGTTATTGGTGTCCCTAGGGTCTATTATTTCCATCTTTGTGACCATTTAGCTCTCACATGTGAGAACACGTGGTATTTGCTTTTTTGTTTCGGAGTCAGTTCACTTAAGACTGTGAGTTCTAGCTCCGACCATGTTGCTCGAAATCTTTTACTTTCAGCACCTGCCAAGGAATGGAGCTGTGGAACCACTGACCACGATGGACGGCTTTTACCATCCTATTAAGACAGTATTTATATATGATTAGGCAGACTCATCATCTATCACTTTTTTTTAGTATGACACTGAGTCCTTAGCCCTTTTTTTCCCTACTAATTTTACCCTGATAATAAATGTGTTGTAAATTCCTTCACAGTTCATCCTGTGAATTGAGATCTGAGTGGGAAGGGCACGCCCCTAGAAGAACACACGTCAGAAAGAAATGGAGAGAAGAAGGTGGCCGGAGAAAAGGGTGGTGCAGAAAGTGCATTTCTTAGGGAAGGGCTGTTAACTTCGATGTTTGATTTTAAAACTCTGTGCAGTGAAAATGTAGGATTGATGGAGAAAATAAAGGTGTCAGGAAATTTAGCCTGAAATTCCTGGATTCAGAGGAATGCAATCAATAAAGCCCGGCCTTTTTGGTTTTATTCAGCAGAGTAGTGTACTTATTCATTTTTTAGCTGTCATTACATCTAGTTATTCAATCCAAATTTTAATATTTAAAAGCAAACTCAGGATCTTCATTAGAAACACAAAAAATTCAAGCAAGGCTACTGTTTAGATCTGTAACAAAACAATTTATACTCTTATTTCACTTAAATGAGTGAGAAGAGAAACCGATTTTTTGAAAGTGCAGTGAGCCACTTACATGAGAAAGCAACTGGTATCACCACCATTAGGTGGCAGGCACACTGCAGCCAGCCTTCATTTAGGCTGGGCGGAAGCAGGCTGTGCCACCAAGGCAGAACTTTCTTGGCCCCTTTTCTTGACCTTTCTTTCCAACATTCAGGCTTGCAGAAGACAGTGCAAGGGACCCGGTAGCAGGTGTGTTCTACGTGCCTCTGACACTCTGTTTCTACATTTGATCTTGAACTGCATCAAGTGCTCTTTCAGATCCCTTTGCCCCCCGTGGTTTCTGAGCTGGCTGCCCCCTGCTGCTTTAGTTCTGCTTTTCAGCTGCATGATTTTCATCAGCAGCTTTGGTGTGCATGTCAGAACCTGCACTCGGTTTGGTAGGAAGGCTCTGTCTTTTGTATCTGCTACATTTCCTGTGAGTTGAGAATGAGTCTAACGGGATGGTGTGTCTTGTAACAAATGCTACTCTAGAATCCCTTTCTTGACTTCTAACTTTTGGGCAAAAAGTAGGAGAGAGTAGTTAAAAAATGAAATCATGGTAATTACTAGAATTCTCAGGATCTGCTAGTGTAATACTTTTCCTTTAATCATGCTTTACAATGTGTAACCTTTACTTTCTCAGGTCACTCTGGCTAGAGGGACAAATTGCAGTTAACAATCTTAAGGGTGACAATAACGGTCTTTGGCTCTAGGTTCTCCGCCCAGCAAGGTCTCAGGGCCAAGTCCCTGAATTTCTCACCCTACTCCTAACAGTTTTTGGTAGCCCAGTCTCTTCTCCTTGGAGGTCATTACAGTTTCTTTTTACCTGGCGTTATTCACTCCAATTTTTCACCCAAAGGAGAGACACCTGTGCTGTTCGTACTGGTCCTGCCTCTCCTCTGTAACTTTGTCGACCCCATCACTCCAGTCATTTTGCTGGACTCCTTTGAGGCTGACCTTGGACTTTTGGTATTGGTTTGACTTTTGGTATTGGTATTGGACTTTGGTTCTCTTGCTCTAGGCACTTGGCATGCATTCTCCTGAAGCTAGACTGGAGAAGATTCCAGTGGAAGCGCCAATAATCAACCCTTGAAATGTTCCTTGCCACTAACAGGCAAGCCATTCTCCAAAAGAATGTCCTGTCTTCTTGAGTCATTACTTATTCTTCCTCCTGCTTTGCAGCTTAGGTTCAAATATCAGCCTTTCCACTTCCCAGTAGTGTGACCTTGGATAAGTTACTTAAACTCTCTCTGCCTCAGTTTCTCATATGTAATGTGAGGGTGATCACAGGATCAATTTCTTAGGGTTTTTGGATTCATTTAGGATTAAATGATTTAATGCATAGCTTTAGAGAGCCTGGCTCCTGGGAAGTACATAACCAACATTAGCTATTGGTGTTATTAGGACGTTTTGATCTGTGTATTCCAGGGATTAGATACTAGTGAGTCCCCTCCTCCCCACTTTTATTCCCAAAGGGCTAACTGAAATTTCATGCACGGGACCTCTGACTTTTTTTCCTAGTATACCAGAATTCTAGAAGAATATGAGCAGCTTTAAGCTGCTATCTCTGCCCTTCCACATCTCACTCATGAAAGCTCCTTGGAATAAACATGTTTTAAAAAATACTGATAGGAAAATTACCGTTGACCCTATGCCAAGACTGAAAAGTAAGAGTAAAGCCCTCAGAGTTTTGCTTTGTGTCTCTGGGTCTAGTTAGACATTCGTGTATTTCTGTTTTGATCACCACTCACCCTTTCTCCTTATTATCTTTTTAAATTTTAAATTTTAAGGATGTGGGGTACAATTCAAGGTTAGCTATACAAATGTTCATTATGCAGGTACCCTTGTTGATGAGGTGTGCCCCCCTACCCTGGCAGTTTCTCACTACTGCCAATCCCTTTCTTATAGTATTACAATAATTGCTCAAGCTCTGCTTATAAGTGAGGACATGTGATACTCAGTTATTTGCTTTTGTGATAGATCACTCAGTATTATAGACTCTAAGTCCATTCAAGTTGCTGTGAAGTTCATTATTTTGTCCTTCTCTATGGCTGTGTAATATTACATCATGTATATGTACCACATTTTTTTAAAACCAGTCTTCTTTTGGTGGGCAGCACAGTTGGTTTCATGCTTTTACTACTGTGATTAATGCTGCAATAAACATACGTGTGCAGGTATCTTTTTCATAGAGTGATTGGAGTTCCTCCAGGTATATTCCCAGTAGGAAGACTGTGGGGTCATATGGAAGGTTGGTTTTTAGATCTTTTAGGAATTGCCAAACTGTTTTCCATAGAGGTTGTACTAGTTTACACTCCAACAGTGTAGAAGTGTTCCCTTTTCCCCACATCCTCTCCAGCATCTATTGTTTTTTGAGTTGTTGATAATGGCCACCCTGCCTGGAGTTAGGTGGTATCTCAGTGTGGTTTTAATTTGCATTTCTTTGATGACTAGTGAGGCTGGGCATTTTTTCATGTATCTGTTGGTTGCTCACATGTCTTCTTTTGAGAAGTGTCTATTCATATCTTTTGCCCACTTTGTAATGGGGTTGTTTTTTTCTTTTCAGCACATTTGAGTTCCTTGTAGATCCTAGATGTTAGACCTTTGCCAGACACACAGTTTACAAATGTTTTTTCCCAGTCTGTAGGCTGTCTCCCCGCTCTCCTTTCTCCTTCTTAAAAGCAACCTGAATTTCCTTTGAGGAAGCCATCTTCCCTTGTTCCCAGTCACATTGGACTGGGTGAGGGTAAACCAACCCTAGTTCCAGCACGGCCCCTGATTGGCTCATGTCACCAGTGGCAATGTCTTTCCAGCTTCTTCCAGCCTTCTCAGCTACAACTCAACAAACATCCTTGATTAAATCAATTTGAGTTGAACTTTTTGTCACTTGCAACATAAAGGGTTTGTCCCTGCTGAAACTCTGCACCATAGCTCAAACATTCCTATGGCAGAGAGAAATGCTTCATGGTTTTATAAGATAAAATATCTGAAAATTTCAGAGCTTGGTAAACTTACATATGACCTCCCTTGATGTGCAAATCCAGAGTGGAGTCATTTGTTAAATTGGATTTCCAGAAAGGGGTTCTACCTATCAATTAGGAAATGGCCTTTTTCGCACTTTGTCAATGTAAAGGAGTTCAATGCTTGGCACATGGCAAGTACTCATGGAATGTTTAAGAAGTGGTGTTTTCTGGTTATACTTGAATTTCTGATTAATTGAAAATTAATTAGAAACTCTCCCCCCCCACCTACCATTTCCTCTCTTTAGAAAATCTTTGTAAAATATATGAGTGCACTTTTCTTTCCATAGTAATTACAGTATAGTGAGCATAATTGCATTTTTGATGATTAAGAATTTTACATTGCCTGAGGGTTACCAGTCAGACTATAAATTCTCATTGTACAGTATTTTACATGGAGAAGTTGTAGGAATTAGGCTAAATGTGGATTGATCCTGGTACATTCTCTAGAAGTTGACTTTCTAAAAACTTCAATATCTATTAGTTCTCATTGTCCTTTACATTTTTTGTTTAAAAATTGTTTTGCAAAAGTTTAATTAGAATTTTGATAAAAGATTCTGGTTAGAGACAATTTTGCTATATTTTTTGATAATTATATTATAGTCAATAATTACACAAGGAAATTACTCATGTGGGACAATACTGGAGATGGGCATTAGGGGAAAGGTAGGATAAAAGGGACCTGATGTTGGCTTTAGGAATTTCAATGAGGAGGCTATATTGGGGTTAATTTTGATCATGCAAGCTGACTGGTGATAGCAAATTCAAAGAACTAGGTGAATGTCAATGTTGGGGCATCCAGCTAGTAGGTAGTATGGTCTATTTTGATCATGTTTCTTTTCTTTCGTTTTCTTTTCCTTTTTTTTGGAATCAGGGTCTAACTCTGTTACCCAGGCTGGAGTGCAGGGGCACGATCATGGCTTATTGCAGCCTTGACCTTCTAGGTTCAGGCGATCTTCCAGCCTCAGCCTCCCTAGTAGCTGGGACTGCAGGTGCATGCCCTGCTCATTTAGTTTGTAGAGACGAGGTCTTGTTATGTTGCCTAGACTGGTCTCAAACTCCTGAGCTCAAGCAATCCTCCTACCTTGACCTCCTAAAGTGCTGGGATTACAGATGTGAGTCATCATGCCCGGCTAGTTATATTTCATTTGTGGAGAGGCGGCCCAGCATTTTCTGTGGCTACAGCCACCCCTGGTGGGTTATGTAGAGGTTAACATAGAGAGAACATACCAAGAAAATACATATTGTTCTTGGCCATCTTGTCTTCAGATTCATCTTATCTAGTCTCTTTTCACCACTACAATGGTAAGCTGGAGGAGGTTCAGGGATTTGGGACAGGGCCGTTAGTCTTTCTAGTCCCATCAGAGCCAGAGTTAGGGATCAAAAAGAGATATCACAGTTCATGCAGTTATTCAAGAAAGCATCAGTCCAACCATCAGTGTGTGTCAGGGATGGGCTGGAAAAACTGTTGTTCAGGCCAGAAGGATATCATTATCCAGGAAGCAAATATCAAACTGCAGAACATGAAAATCCCTGGTTGAGGACAAGTCAATGGTTGTGGATCCTCCTCTTGGTCTCAAGTTCCTTGAAGTCTCAATTCCCTTTTTCTTCCCCTTCTTCCAATGTCTACTTGTCTTCAAGAGTCCATATTTTGGAACAATTCAGAAACTGACATCAGACAAGTTAAAACTTTGTTTTAAAATTATTTCCAGTCAAGTTTGTCCATTGCTAGGGTCATCCTTCATGTAAGTGTTGATGTTATTGACCTGCTGTCTGCAGGGTATGTACTTTGAGTTGTATTTATAGTAGTGATGATGAATGAAGCTTAAGTCAGTGAAACTCTCTTACTAGCCTCCCCTGTGAATATGGCTTTGCATTTGTAGAAAAAATTTAGGGGTTTCCTGGAAGACTATGTGTTTGCTGAAAGACTGATGAGATCAAGACAGTCCATGATTAAGGTACTAGCTTCATGCAAAACAAACTATTTCTTTTCTTAAAAATCAGGCTTGAACCTAAGTCATTTCTCATTAGCCTCATTCTATGCTCATTTTAGTTACAGATAAAATATTTTACTACCAAGCCAATTCAGCCACAAGTGAGATGAGCACTGTGGGGATAACACGGATGAGTAAGACAGAGTCCAAGATCTCCTGGGGCTCAAAATCCTACAGAGACAGATAGTGATTCTAACATGAGAACGACTGTGAAATGTGCTGTAATAAAAGTATGAATGGATTTCATTGAGAAAAACAAAGGAGGGAGAGGATATTCCAACTAGGAAGATGTCGGGGGGAAGAAGGGATTGAGTCAGGTCTTGGAGGAGGTGGAGAACCACAATAGGCACAGCCAGGGAGCAGGGCATTTCAGGAAGAGGGAACAGTCTAGACAGATGTACAGAGGCTAAAGTGCAGGGCCTGCTCCAGGTCAGAGAATAATCTGGTGAGGTTAGGGTCCGTTGTGTGGAGTTCAGATAAGACGAGGGGATGTGGTTTAAGTAAAACTGGAGATGGAGGTTGGGGTTTGGCAATGACTGGCTGTCACTTCCAGAGTGGAGGATGGCAGGAAGCCAATCAAGGTTTTTGATAAAGTAGATGTAATTATTAGGCTTTAGAAAGATAATTCTGAGGGCAGAGTGGAGAGTAGGTGGCCCGGGTAAGGCAGGACAGATTGGAGCTGGAGTGTCCAGCCCTGAAGCTACAGCAGTTGCTGAGATGAGTGCTGATAAGATCATGATCTAGGAAAACAATGGTTGGAAGGAGAAGGAGGCCATGAACTTGGAAGTTGTGGGGGACCATGGAGACAGAGGTATGAATGACTCTGAGGTTATATGAAGTTGGGAACTTAAAGAAAGTGGGAAAGGGGAACAAGGTTTTCACTTAGTAAGAAGATAAGAAACTCATTTTGAATATGTTGAATTTTGTATGTGTACATGTTCAGCAAGTCAGCTGAACTCTCTAAGGGCTGGGATATGTCTCATTCACCCATATAGCCTCCAGTACAGAGGAAAACATTTATTTAGTTATTTGTTTATTCATTTAGTCATTCAAGCAATATCAATGAATTGACCACTCTCTATCGGGTACAGGGCCTGGCATATAGTAGGAGCTCAATAGTTATTTGCTTAAATGAATTGTTATGGATTTTTCCCTATTTGAGTAGTCATTACATTGAGAACTCCTAATTGGTAGAATTTAGTAGGACCATTAGTTTAATGGGGATGGGGTGAAGGATAGAGGCATAATGAGAACATCGTAGGAAGGGGGAGCTAGTAACATGTATCTGCAGATCATGGGGGTACGATGGGGATCCGCCCTGCCTTCTGCTATATTCCCCAGCCTGAAAGTGGTCAATGAACACAAAATCTCTGGTTATCTTGTTTATAGACACTTTTCAAAAGCAGGGGGAGGGATGGGATAGATGAGTTACCTAGGTAATTATGCCCAAATCTGCACTTCATAATATTAACTGTATTTATGATTTTTGGGGTGTATTTTATGTATTTTTTTCATATTTTCAAGTTAAACTTTTCCTTAGGTGTTGAAGTTTTTTCAGAATTCCAGTCTGTCTTTGTTAGGAGAGTGAAAGAAAACAAAGCCAACTTTAGGTGATTCTTTTCTATTTTGGGTTAGAAGTTTTAGTGGAGAGTAACATACCACAGGGGTTAGGCATGGTGGTGTTAGGGTCCTAAAAAGGGAATAAGCACTAAGGAAAGGCAAAGTTTAGGGGAAAAGTTTGAGTCTGTTTCACAGAATCCTCTTCTACCTGGGAGTTGCTTTCCTGAAGGTCTGTGCTTGAACATTGAGACATTGTACAGCACAGTGGCTGAGTGTAGACTCAAAGGGGAGATCACTGCATTAGAGCAGTCTTAGTATAGATTATATATACTTGTGCAAATAATTTACCCTCTTTAGGCTTCTATTTTGTTGTCTGTAAGAGAGATAATAATCATATCTGCTTCACCATCTAACATACTGAATAATTTGCCTGGTTACTATGTTATTTTCTGTCTTCCCCTAAAATGTTATCTTCACTGGGGCAGAAATTTTTACTTCCATTGATCCCTTATTACCCTATGTGCTGGGCACATAGTTACCTTGGAGGAAATGCCAAGGCAAAGGCAGTGGGGACAGTGGGGGGAATGACTGGTGGTAGGAGGACAATAAAGTGGGCATATGTTCCTGAAAACCAATGTAGGAAGGGTTTTATGAAGAAGATGATAAAGTTGGATGCTGAGGACAGACAGAGAAGGGGAGATTCAAAGATAAGTCTTTGGATTCAAAAATGAGGAGGATATTGGTGCCTTAGAGAACTTGAAAGCTGTTGGATAGTGACAAAAAAACCTGCCAGTCAGTGTACAGAAGGTTAAAGAGATGGTAGGAGATAGTGACAGTGAGTTACGATTGCTCTTTCCAGAAGCTTGGCAAAGAAGAGGAGCAGGATGGGACTTCATCTTGATGGCATAAAGATGGAAACAGGGTGGGCATGGTAGCTGAAGCCTGTAATCCCAGCACTTTGGGAGGCCAAGGTGAGGGGATTGCCTGAGCCCACAGGTTCAAGAATAGCCTGGACAACTTGGGGAGACCTCACCTCTACAATAAATAAAAAAGAGAAACTCAATAAGGGGTCAGTAGACACAATTGAAGGGATGGCTCAGTAGACTGACATGAAGTGTAATTAGATGGCATGGACATGTTTCAGATTCAACCTACAGTTTTGTGTATTTCCCCCTCAGTATGGCTCCATGTTCAAAATAGGGATCAAAAGCAAACTAGCTGACTAGAATAATGGGAGATTAAAAGTTAGAAGGTAGAGTTTGACGGTGGATAAATGGGTTTTGGAAAATGAGGATTCTATTGAAAGAGTGACCAAAAAAAAAAAAAAAAAAAAAAAAAAAAAAAATGACAAGAGTAGTAGAGGATTCAAAGAGTTGAAACATTTAAAGACAAAAGCCAGATTCAACAGCAGCGAGAGACGACAAGAGAGGTGGAAGGTTAGGTGTATTTTTCTGATTTAGTCTTTATTCCTGGAAAAAAATAGAAGTAATTAAGTTTGAAGTTTGCATGGATTAATCCAATAAAAAGCACCCTTTTATATTTTTTGGCACACAAGTATACAATACTATTTCTGGGTGATAATAACTCATGGTTAGATTTGAAAGAGCTTAAGAAAACACTTCTTCTAGATCCATGTTTAACAATGAGAAGGGGAACACCACCTCTTATCCCAATCATGTTCTTGGAAGTTAATCTTTGAGAATCTCAGCCTGAATTTCCCTTCAAGTTCTTTTCAGACATATGCTAAGTTACAGCAGGATTTATTCTAAGAAACTTTATTTCCTCTCCTTGGCTATAGCAGGAATTAAAAGAATGCCTTTAACAGAACACAAGATGCCATCTTATTGGTTGTGATGCCCTATATCTATTAGCTTTGGATAGGCTAAGTGGCTACCAGTGATTCTAAATAAGCCTGAAATCGTTCAGTCACATTTCTAACAGCATTTAAGGAGGTGGTCTAGGAAATGTGCCTCTTTCAACACTGGTAAAAGCAGTGTAAATCCCTAGGCTGTCTATATCTAAAGCTCCTCTACAAAAAAGTGATACAGCAGCCTACCGTTATCAAAGGTAGAGGATACAGGTTCTGTCCAGCAGCCATTAGGTGGTGCTGCCTAACCAACATTCTCTTCTCTATTAGGCCACCTAGATGAGTCCTGTTGCCTTTATTGTGGGTACATTGAAGAATATTATATGATTCTCTTACAAAAGGTGGAAGTGTCTGAAATTTCTCTATCATTTCTGTAAAACTTATCAGATGCTTTTTCTTTCTTGAGAGTAGCCAATGACTGCAGCAGACAGGAAAATGGCTGCACAGACTGATATTTGAATAGTACTTTCTACTTTACAAAGAATTTTCACAGGTCAGAGTTCCTGGAATATTGTAGGTAAGTGCTCAAAATTTTGTTGAATGAATAAATCAAGTACTGTATATAGATAAAATTGATTCTACATTGACTTTTGATAATGTAGAAATTACATTAAAGTTAATGAAAAAAGTCGATGTCTCTGTTGTCATACACAGAATCATACTCTACTTATCACCATACACAAAAATTAACTCTAAATGGATCAAAGATCTAAACGTAAAACCTCAAATTATAAGAATCTTAGAAAATGCAGGAGACACCCTTATGGAAATTGGAACTGGCAACCAATTCCTATTCAGAACCCTAAAGGCCAATACCTTACGAAATAAGATAGACAAGTGGAACCTCATCACACTAACGAGCTTCTGCAAAGCAAAAGAAATCATCAAGAGAGCAGGGAGACAGCCCACGGAATAGGAAAAAAAAATTTGCCAACTGTATATCTGACAAAGGCCTAACATCTACAAGGATCTACAAGGAATTCATACGTGCCAAAAGGAAAACAACAAACAGCCCCTTTAAAAAATGGGCAAAAGATATGAATAGACATTTCTCAGAAGAAGATATACGGGCAGACAACAGACACACGAAAAAGTGCTCAGCCTCACTCATCATCAGAGAAATGCAAATCAAAACCACATTGAGAAACCACCTAATCCCAGCAAGAACGGCCATCTTTAAACAAACAAGCAAACAAACAAACAAACAGATACTGGCGAGGATGTGGAGAAAAAGGAATGCTTCTACACTGCTGGTGGGACTGCAAACTAGTGCAACCTCTTTGGAAGACAGTGTGGCAATTTCAGAAAGAACTAGAAATTGACCTTTCATATGACCCAGCAATTCCCCTATTGGGAATATACCTGGAGGAACTCAAATCATTCTACAAAAGTTGTACTAGTTTGCAGTCCCACCAGCAGTGTATGCAGCAACTTGGATGGATTTAGATAGATCATACTCAGTGATCTATCACAGAAACAAAGAACAGAGTACCATGTGTTCTCACTCATAAGCAGACCATGAACAATTATAATACTATAAGAAAGCATTTGGCAGTAATGGAAAACTGTCAGGGAATGGGGGGTGGGATTGGCAGTTGAGGGAAACTGCTAGGGGAGGGAGGGGCATTCCTCATCAACAAGGGTACTTGCATAATCAATGTTTATATGCCTAACCCTGAATTATACCCCACATCTTTATAATAAAAAAAGAAGAAAAAAATCATACCCTCAGCCGGGCTCGGTGGCTCAGCCTGTAATCCCGCCCTATGGGAGGCTGAGGTGAGTGGATTACCTGAGCCCGTGGATTTGAGACCCACCTGGGCAACTTGGCGAGACCTCATCTCTACAATAAATCAAAAATTAGCCAGGCGTGGTAGTGCGCGCCTGTAGTTCCAGCTACTCGGAAGGCTGAGGCAGAAGGATTGCCGGGGCCCAGCAGGTTGAGGCTGCGGTGGCCGGGAGTGGCCACTGCACTCCAGTCTGGGTGACAGAGTGAGACTCCAACTCAAAAAAAAAAAAAATCATACTCTCCTAATATATATTCTATTGCAGGGCTATTATAGAAGTTACCTTATTAGCAGAAATTGAAAAACAACAGTAAAGAACGTATTCTCAAATTCGCCTTATTTTCAAAGAACACCTTCATTGAAGATGGAAAAATTTGCTTTTCATTACATATTGCTACATATACTACTTTTCTTTTTGTATTTCCTCAAAATTACTAATTTTCAAAATTGACAAATAAAATTGTATATATTTATTAGGTACATGTTTTGAAGTATATATACATTGTAGGATGGCTAAATTAAGCTAATTAGCAGGTACATTGCCTCACATACTTATTTTCTTGTGGTGAGAACACAAAATTTACTGTTAGTGATTCTCAAGAATATAATACATTGTTATTAACTATAGTTACCATTATGTGCAATAGATCTCTTGAACACATTCCTCCTAACTAAAAAATTTTTTTTTTTTGAGGTGGAGTCTCACTCTGTCGCCCAGACTGGAGTGCAGTGGCCGCTCCCCACCACTGCAGCCTCAACCTGCTGGGCTCCCGTGATCCTTCTGCCTCAGCCTTCCAGTAGCTGGAACTACAGGCGCGTGCTACCACGCCTGGCTAATTTTTGATTTATTGTAGAGATGAGGTCTCGCCAAGTTGCCCAGGTGGGTCTCAAACCCGCGGGCTCAGGCAATCCACTTATCTCAGCCTCCCAAAGAGCAGGATTACAGACTGAGCCACCGAGCCTGGATAAACTAAAATTTTTTATTGTATGATCAATATATTTCCAACCTGGACCTCCACTCCAAACTCCTGGTAACCACAGTTCTTCTCTGTTTCTATCAGTTTGACTTTTTTAGATTCCACACACAAGTGAGATCATGTGGTGTTTGTCTTTCTGTGACTTATTTCACTTAACATAATGCCCTCTATGTCTATCCATGTTGTCACAGATGACGGGATTTCATCTGTTAAGGCTGAATAGTATTCCATTGTATATGTACCACATTTCTTTATCAAGCCATCTGTTGATAAACCCTTAAGTTGATTCCATATCTTGGCTGTTGTGAATAATGCTGCAACGAACATGAGGTGCAGATATCTCTTTGATATACTGATTCCATTTTCTTTGAATATATACCCAGTAGTAGGATCGTTGGATCATAGGGTAGTTTTATTTTGAAACTTTTGAGGAAACACCTTACTGTTTTCCATAATGACTATAGTATTTCATATTCCCACCAACAATGTATAAGTGTTCCCTTTTCTTT
>NW_006985715.1:279930-309930 GCF_000164805.1 Carlito syrichta
GGGTCTCGAACCCGCGGGCTCAGGCAATCCACTCACCTCAGCCTCCCAAAGGCACAGGATTACAGGCTGAGCCACCGAGCCCGGCCAAGTGTTCCCTTTTCTTCACACAATCTCCAACATTTATCTTTTATCTTTTTGATAATAGCCATTCTAACAGGTATGAGCTGATTTTAATCCTGAAAATTAGTGTTGAATATTTTTTCATATATTAGTAACTGCTGATCATTTGCATGTATGCCTTCTTTTAAGAAATGTCTATTTAGGTCCTTTGCTATTTTTCATTGAGTTATTTTCTTGCTATCGAGTTGCCTGTATTATATATATATATATATATATATATATGGTGCCAGAAAACTGTATACACATTTTAACTTATGACATTATTCAAGAGATGGTGTTAATCAAATGAATGCTAGTGTCACCATGCAACAGGCAGGACAGTCAAAGAAAATGGCAAAAGCACAGTTGAGCAAATGTCATACCACACATGGCTACCATAATGTAATTCAGCTTTGAAAAGTAATACATGGATAACTCTCTTAAAATGTGTATACATTTTTTGGCACATCATGCATATATACATGGATATTTTGGATATTAAACCCTTATCAGATGTACTTTCTCCCATTCCATAGAGTGTCTCTTCATTTTGTTCTTTCCTATGCAGAAGCTTTTAGTCTGATGTAATTCCATTTGTCTGTTTTTGCTTTTGCTGCCTGTGCTCTGGAGTCATATCCAAAAAAATCATTGCCCATAGCAATGTCATGGAATTTTCCTCCTATGTTTTCTTCTAGTAGTTTCACACTGTCAGGTCTTATATTTAAATCTTTATTCTATTTTGAATTGATTTTTGTCTATGGTGTTACTTTTTGTTACTTTAACTTTGTTGTATATTTTGAAGACAGATAGGGTGATACCTCCAGCTTTGTTTTTTTTGTTCAAGATGGCTTTGGCTATTTGGGGTCTTTTGTGGTCCCATCTGAATTTTATAATTGTTTTTTCTATTTAAAAAAATGTAATTGGAATTTTGATAGGGATTGCATGGAATCTGTAAATTGCTTTGGGTAGTATGGACATTTTAACAATATTGTCTTCAAATCCACGAAGACATGATTTCTATCCATTTTTGTCTTCAATTTATTTCATCTCTGTTTTATAGTTTTAGTGTACAGGTCATTCACCAACTTGGTTAAATTTATTCTTACATTTTTTGTAGCTATTGTGAAAGGGATTGTTGTTTGATTTCCTTTTCAGACAGTTGTTATTAGTGGATAGAAATATTATGAATTTTGTATATTGATTTTGCGTCCTGAGCTTATGGAATTCATTTTTTACTCTCTCAGTTTTTTGGTGGACTATTTAGAATTTTCTATATGTAAGATCATGTCATTTGCAAACAGAAGCAATTTAGTTTTTTCCTATAAAATTTGGATGTCTTTTCTTTTTCTTGCCTAATTACTCTGGCTGGTACTTCCAGAACTATATTAAATAAGAGTGGTGAGAATGGATGTCCTTGTGAAGTAAAAGCTTTCAATTTTCACCATTGAATATGATGCTAATTTTGGGTTTGTTATATATGGCCTTTATTGTGTTGAGGTCCAGTCTTTCTATACCTAACTGGTTGAGAGTTTTTGTCATGAAAGGAGTTTGAAATTTACCATCTACTTTTTCTGCTTCTATTGAGATAATCTTTTTTAGTTTTTCATTCTGTTATGTGATATATCACATTTATTGATTTGTGTATGTTGATTCATCCTTGCATTCCAGTGACAAGTCCTATTTAATCATCAATCATTGTGAATGATTCTTTTAATGTGCTGTGGAATTTAGTTTGCTAGTATTTTGTTGAGGATTATGTGTCTATGTTTATCAGGGATATTGGCCTATAATTTTTTTTTTTGTAGTGTTCTTATCTGACTTTGGTATCAGGGTAAAGATGGCCTCATAAAATGAATTTGAAAGTATTCTCTCTTCATTAACTTCTTAAAAGTTTGAGAAGGATTGTTATTAGGTTTTTAATTTTTTAAATATTTGGTAGAATTCAGCAGTAAAGTCATCACTTTCTGAGCTTTTCTTTGACAGGACTCTTTACTACTGACTAATACTTCTTACTTGCTATTGGTCCGTTCAGATTTTTTATTTCTTAATGATTCAATCTGGATAGGTTGTGTTTCTAGAAATTCATCCATTTGTTTGAGGTTGCCCACATTTGTTGGCATATAATTTTTCATAATAGTCTTTTATGATCTTTTGTATTTCTGTGGTATCAGTTGTAATGTCTTCTCTTTAATTTCTTCTATTTTTAAAATTATTTATTTTAAAGATGTGGGATACAACTCAGGGTTAAGTATACAAATGCTCATTATGTAGGTATCCTTGTTGATGAGGTGTGCACCCCCTCCCCTGGCAGTTTCCCACTACTGACAAACCTTTTCTTAGAGTATTACGATAATTGATTGAGGTCCACTTATGAGCGAGAACATGATGAACAGAGATACTCTGTTCTTTGTTTCTGTGATAGATCACTCAGTATTATAGGCTCTAAGTCCATCCAAGTTGCTGTGAAGTTCGTAATTTTGTCCTTCTTTATGGCTGTGTAATATTCTATTATGTATTTGTACCACATTTTTAATCCAGTCTTCTTTCAATGGGCAGCACAGTTGGTCCCATGTTTTTGCTATTGTGAACAATGCTGCAATAAACACACGTGTGCAGGTATCTTTCTCATAGAGTGATTAGAGTTCCTCTGGATATATTCCTAGTAGGGGGATTGCAGGGTTGAATGGAAGGTCAATTTTTAGATCTTTTAGGAATCGCCAAACTGTTTTCCACAGAAGTTGTACTAGTTTACACTCCCACCAACAGTGTAGAAGTGTTCTCTTTTCCCCACATTCTCTCCAGCATCTGTTGTTTTTTGAGTTATTGATGATGGCCATCTTGACTGGAGTTAGTTGGCATCTCAGTATGGTTTAATTTGCATTTCTTTGATGACTAGTGAGGCTGAGCATTTTTTCATGGATCTGTTGGTTGCTTGTATATCTTCTTTTGAGAAGTGTCTATTCATATCTTTGGCCTACTTTGTAATGGGGCTGTTTGTTTTTTTTCTTTTCAGCATGTTTGAGTTCCTTGTAGATCCCAGATGTTAGGCCTTTGTCAGACAAACAGTTGGCAAATATTTTTTCCTGGTCCGCGGGCTGTGTCCCTGCTCTTGATGGTTTCTTTGGCTTTGCAGATCCCCCTTGTCTATCTTATCTCTTATAGCATAGGCACTTGGGGTTTTGCTCAGGAACTGGTTGCCAGTTCCAATTTCCATAAGGGTGTCTCCTGCATTTTCTAAGGTTCTTATAGTTTAAGGTTTTATGTTTAGGTCTTTGATCCATTTAGAATTGATTTTTGTGTATGGTGATAGTTATGGGTCTTGTTTTAATCTTCTGCATGTGGTCAGCCAGTTCTCCCAGCACCATTTACTGAACAGGTTCTCCTCTCCCCAGTGGTTGGTGGTAGAGGCTTTGTCAAAGATGAGTTGGTTGAGAAATTAAGGTTTTGTTTCTGGAATCTCTTTCCTGTTTCATTGGTCTATATGCCTGTTCTTGTATCAATATAAGGCTGTTTTGATTATTGCAGCTTTATAATAAAGTTTAAAGTCTGGGAGTATGATACCTTTTTTTTTTTTTTTTTTTGGCTGAGGATTGTTTTGGCTATTTGTGGTTGTTTATGTTTCCACATATATTCCTATATTGTCATTTCCAGGTCTGAGAAGAATGCTGCTGGTAATTTAATGAGTATTGCATTAAGTCTGTACATTGCCTTGGGTAGGATGGACATCTTAAGAATGTTGATTCTTTCAATTCATGAGCATGGAGTATTTTTCCATTTGTTTGTGTCATCTTTGATTTCTTTGAGCAGTGTTTTGTAGTTTTTGTTGTAAGGTCTTTCATGTCTCTGATTAGGAAGATGCCAAGGTATTTCATTTTTTTGTGTGTCTACTGTGAATGGGATTGTGATTTTTATTTGGGCTTCTGTTTGTTTATTGTTGGTGTATAGAAATTTGATTATCTTTTGCACATTTATTTTGTACCCTGAGACACCGCCAAAGTTCTTTATTGGTGCAGGGAGGTTTTTGGCAGATTCTCTTGGGTTTTCGAGGTACAGAGCCATGTCATCTGCAAAGAGGGATAACTTGACTTCCTCTTTTCCCATTTGGATACCCCTGATCTCTTTCTCTTGTCTGATTGCTCTAGCTAGGACTTCCAAAACTAGGTTGAACAGGAGGGGTGAGAGTGGGTATCCTTGTCTTGTTCCTATTTTCAGGGGAAATGGCTTCAATTTCTGTCTGTTTAACAGTATGCTGGCTGTGGGTTTCTCAAAGATGGCTCTTACTATTTTGAGGTATAGTCCATCTATGCCCAGATGTTTGAGGGTTTTTATCAAGAAGAGCTGCTGGATTTTATCAAAAGTTTTTTCTGTGTCTAATGATATAATCATGTGGCTTTTATCTTTAATCTGTTGATGTATTTAATTAGGTTTATGGTCTTGCGAATGTTGAACCAGCCCTGCATCCCAGGGGTGAAGCCTACTTGGTCATGGTGGATGATTTTTGATATGTGTTGTTGGATCCAATTTGCTGGGATCTTGTTGAGAATTTTAGCATCTATGTTCATCAAGGATATTTGTCTGTAGTTCTCTTTCCTTGTTAGATCTTTACCTGGTTTGGATATAAATGTAATGTTAGCTTCATAAAATGATTTGAGGAGAGTTCCATCATTCTCAATTGCCTGGAATACTTTCAATAAGATTGGTATCAGTTCCTCCTTGTATGGTTTGTAGTATTCTGCTGGAAAGCCATCTGAGGTTTTTTTTGTAGGTAGTTTTCTTATGACATAGTCAATTTCCTGGATTGTTATTGGCCTATTTAGGGTCTCCATTTCTTCTTGTTTCAACCTGGGGAGGTTGTGTGATGTCAGAAAGTTCCTCCATTTCATTTAGGTTTTCAAGTTTGTTTCCATACAAGTTTACATAGTAGTCTCTGGTAATCTTTTATATTTCTTTGGGGTCAGTTGCGACTTGGTCTTTTGCATTTCTGATTGTGTTTTGGGGGACTTTTTCTCTCTTTTTCTTGGTCAGTCTTACTAGGGGTCCATCAATCTTGTTTATCCTTTCAAAGAACCAGCCGATTTTATTTCATTGATTTTTTTTAAATTCTATATCCTGAATTTGTCTTTTATTTTGGTGATCTGGATTCCTCTGCTGAAGTTAGAGTTTTGATGGTCTTGCTTTCCTAGCTTCTTTAGGTGATTTGTTGGGTTGATAACTTGTGATCTTTCCATTTTCTTCATGTGTGTTCTTAGTGATATGAATTCTCCTCTTAGTACTGATTTCATGGCACCCCAGAGGTTTTGGTAAGCTGTTTCTTCATTTTCATTTGTTTCCATGTATCTTTTATTCTCTATTTTGATTTCCATGTTGACTCAGGAGTTGTTTAGCATCATGCTATTTAGTGTCAATGCCTTTGTGAGTTTTGGGGGAAATTTGTTGCCATTGATATTGATTTTTATTCCAATATCAACAGCAACAAATTTCCCCCCAAACCCACAAAGACATGGACACTAAATAGCATGATGCTAAACAACTCCTTGTCTGTGGTCTGTGAAGGTGCATGGCAGAATTTCAAACTTAGGGAATTTGTTTATGCTTGATTTATGGCTGAGGATGTGGTTAATCTTAGAGTATGTTCTGTGTGGTGATGAGTAGAATGTATATTTTGTGGTTGTTGGGTGGAGTGTTCTGTAGGTATCAATTAAGTCCATTTGGTCAAGCATTACATTGAGGTTCTGGATCTCCTTGTTGATTTTTTTGTCTTGATGATCTGCCTAGGGTTGTGAGTGGGGTATTTAAGTCCCCAGCTATGATAGTGTTAGAGTCAGTATCTTCTTAAAGTTTACCTAGAAGCTGCTTTATGAAAGTTGGTGCTCCTATTTTGGGTGCATATATGTTTAGGAAGAATATTTCTTGTTGATGAATTGAACCTTTTATCATTATGTAGTGACCCTCCATATCTTTTAAAATTTTCGATAGCTTAAAGGGTATTTTGCCTGATATTAATATTGTGACTCATGCTTTCTTTTGTGTCCTGTTCACCTGAAATTTTGTTTCCCATCCTCTTAATTTGAGTCTGTGAGTGTCTTAGAGATAATATGTTGTTGCCTCATGATTTTATCCATTTTGTCATTCTATGTCTTTTCAGTGGTGCATTTAGTCCATTTACATTCAGGTTAATTATTGAGATGTGAGAGTTTATCCCTGTCATAAGATTCTTATACAGTTTGTTGCTGCTACTGCTGTGTGTTCGTTTGTTGTCTTTCTTTTGATTTTTGGGTTGATTCATGTGTATTTTCAATCTTTTTCCTGCATTCTTATGAAGAGTATTATTTAATACTTTCTTCAGTGTTTCTTGTATAGCTGGTCTGGAGGCAGTGTAAACTCTTAGGAATTGAATGTCTGGGAAGGATTTTAATTCTCTATCACTGATGAAGCTTTGCTTAGCTGGGTAGGTAATTATTGATTGAAACTTTTTATCTTTGAGAACTTTGAAGATTGGCTCTAAGCTCTCCTAGCCAGAAGTGTTTCTGTAGATAAGTCTGCTGCTATTCTTCCCCAGTAGGTAAGTCTGCTGCTAGTCTTCCCCAGTAGGTTGGTCTTCCCCAGTAGGTAGTCTGAACTTGTTGGTCTTCTCATGTTGTCTTGCAGGGGTTCTCTGAATCTCTTGTGTTTGAATGGTCACATCACTGATGAGATGAGGGAAGTTTTTTTGGATAATTTCCTGGAATGTTTGTTCCAGGGTGGTCTCTGCCTCTCTATCTGCCTCAGGGATTCCAGTTAATCTTTGGTTCAGCCTCCTGAAATAATCACTCATTTCTTGGCAGTTTTGTTCTGTCTTTTAAAGCTTCCTTTCTATGTTAACAGTTTGGATTAGTTCCATATTTGGGTCCTCAAACTCTGAGATTCTTTCTTCTGCTTGGTTAATTTCTGCTTTCCATGCTTATCAGTTTGTTATTTATTTCATTCATTGTATTTTTTTTTTTTTTTGAGTGAGAGTCTCACTCTGATGCCCAGGCTGCAGTGTAGTGGCATGCTCATGGCCACCCCAGTGTCAACCTACTGGTTTCAGGCAACCCTTCCGCCTCAGCCTTCCAAGTAGCTGGAACTATAGGCGTATGCTACCATGCCCAGCTAATTTTTTTAAAATATGGTGTACAGACGCGGTCTCACCAAGTTGCCCAGACTGGTCTTAAGCCCCCGGGTTCAGGCAATCCTGTCGCCTTGGCCCCCTAAAGTATTGGGATTACAGGCTTGAGTCACTGTGCCTGGCCTCACTGTACTCTTTATTGCTGTTATCTCAGTTATCAACTCCTTACCTCTTGTCTCTCATTTCTAATTATTCTCTCCATTAATAGTTTGATATCTGGGTTTGTGGTTTGAGACCAGTCATTCTGAGGGCTCTTCATTGTTTGCCTTCTGAGGTCTGTATTCTCAGTGATTGAGGGGTCTGTGAGAGACCCATATTCTTCCTTTGGTTTTTCTTCATTTGTGTAGATTTTCCTCCTCTCCCCCTTTTTTACATCTTCTTTAATTCTGTTGTTCAGGGATGGAGGGGTGGCTTTTACTTCTGTTTACTCAATTTCCCATTCTTCCTTATATATATCCTCTGTCTTTGTTCAATTCTGAAGCTGGACTGTGAGTGGAGGACTGTACACTTTGCAGTTTTGAGATTTAATTGAGGGGGAAACTGTGATTCAGAAAGTATATGTAGATCCCAGTATCTGCTGACAGGTATGTGGGCCTCCTAGAACCCACTTCCCACCGCCTTACAATCTATCCATGCAGTGGGGGTATAGATTTGTCCCCTGAAAGCAAAATGAGGTAAGAAAAAGGAAGAAGGAGGATGAGAGGAAGGTGGAGAAAGAGAAAAAAAGAGGGGAAAATAGACAGGTGTACCCACTAACAAATGAAAAGAGACACAAACAAAGAAAAGTTTAAAAAAAAACAAAAACAGACAATCACACAAACACACAAACTGACAAAACCCCCCCATTGATGTACTCTCCCTCAAAAATAGCCACACACAAATAGGAAATCTAAAAAGAAGCATCAAGATAACAAAAACAAAGCAAGTTTGAAAACATAATCAAAAACAGAAGGAGAGAAAAGAGGGACAAAAACTAAAACAAAAACAGACAAAAGACAAACAAAAAAAGCAAACAAGCAAAAAACAAAACTCACTTTGAGGTCATTCCTGTAACTCCAACTTCTTCTCAGTTCTGGTTTCCAGCCACCCCCCTCCCCCCCGTTTTCAGTGCAGGCTGAGAGGGTTGCTCTCAGCATGGGTCGGAGGCCCCACAGACTACTGTGGGAGGACAGTGGATCAGATCTGGACTCACCTGGCTTGCTACTACTGCTGTCAAGTCTCCCACTCAGATCTGACATGTCTGTGCCTGTTCCAGCATGGAGGAGGGTCGTCTGTCTCTCTGAGTCTGATGAGGAGCTTAACCTCTAGGTCCCAGGTTGGAGGCTGGGCAGAGCTGGGTGGGGCAATGCAGGTCTCTGCCTGGTCCCAGGACAGAGAAAATGGTGTCAGTCCACATTTCCTCACTGGTGGTGGGGTTCCTTTCCAGCTTTTCCCTGCCTTCATCACGGATCCTGGGGATCATGCTTGCTTTGCTATCACAGGTGATGGTTTGGACCAGGTGCCAGGTAGTGAGAATCAGTTGCTTTCCACTGCCTCTTCTCAGGAGAACCTGGAACAGCAGATGATCCTGTGCACTGGGGGTTCCAATCTCAGGGTGGTGGGGGGCTGCAGTCACCTCCTGAGGAAAGCTCCAGGTGCATGAACTGGGGTTTCTCCTCAGATGGACTTTCACTCACCCACCAGCACACACTCACTCATGCAGAGAGTCTTTATGGACACTTGCTTTTGCAGAGACTCTCATAGTCTGACCTGTGCCATTGCCATCTTGCCAGAAATCTTTCTTTTTAATTTCTGATTTGTCTTCTTTTTCTTAGTCAACTTAAATATTTACTGATCTTGTTTGTCTTTCCAGAAAGCAACTCTTAGTGTTGTTGATCTTGTTTGATTTATTTTTTATTCTGATCTTTATTGCTTCCCCCCTTCTACTTTCAGCTTAGTTCTTAATTATTATTTTTAAGTTCCTTGAGGTTGTTTATTTGAGAATTTTCTTTTCATTATCATAAAGCTATTAAACTTCATCTTTGGTGCAGTCTCATTTTCTTAAGGTAAGAACACTTTTTTTGGATGATTACTTGTTCTTGAAATAGAAGCAATACCTTACATAAAAAACCTGCATTATGATACATTACCTACTTATGAAATGGAGGGTTTCCCCTAATGATTAGCATTGAACATGTGAAGCAAAGGTTAAAGCAGAAATCTAGTGGCTAAGGAAACTACTTAAATAAATAAATACATTTTATTTATTTATTTTTGAGTTGGAGTCTTACTCTGTCACCTAGGCTGGAGTGCAGTTGCATGCTCACAGGTACTGCAGCCTTGACTTGTTGGGTTCAGGTGATCCTTCCACCCCAGCCTTCCAAGTTAGCTGGGAAGGCACTTGCCACCACACCTGCTAATTTTTTTTTTTTTAATTATAGAGAGGAGGTCTCTACAAGTTGCCCAGGATGGTCTTGAACCCCTGGGCTCAGGCAATCCTGTAGTCTGTCTCCCAAAGTGCTGGTATTATAGGTGTACACCAGTGACCTTTTTTTTTTTTTTTTTTTAAGAGAGAGTTCTGCTATGTTTCCCAGGTTGGTCTTGAACTCTTGGACTCAAGCGACCATTCTGCTTGCCTCAACCTCCCAAAGCGCTGGGATCACAGTCATGAGTCACCATGACCGGGCCAAATTAATTTTTAAAAGTCACTGGCTGTTACCATTGGGGTACTTGGTGAAAGGTATATGAGAACTCTGTACTATCTTTGCTTTTCTGTAAAACTAAAGTTACTCACAAATAAAACGTTAATTCAGGAAAAAAGTCATTCTAGCTTCCTCTTGAAACTTTCTTGTAACTCTTTCACATAATCACCCCATATAAGCAGATCGTGTACCTCCCATGTAACAGACACTGTTGTAAGTTCCCAGGACACAGAGAACAAACCTCAGTTCTTGGGGAGCTGAAGAGAGCTCGTCTTAGTGGGTCTGCAGGTTGGTCCCGAGGCTTGCCCTGTGAATCCAGCATTGAGAGCCCAAGGTGGAAGGACTGCACGAGGCCAGGAGCTCCAGACCAGCCTAGGTAACACGGCCAGATCCCTCTCCAGTCTCGCTAGTGTGTGTGTGTATTTTTAAAAGTTGCCGGCTGGACTGAGGGGACCTATTATCCTCAGGAGAACCACAGAGGCCAGAGCCGGTGCACTTCGGGTGATTCCAGAGCCTGACAGTGAAGCTAAAGAAATTCGACATCGCGGAGGGGCGGCCAAAGATGACATCCTCCATCTCAGCCCCTCCCTCGCTGCCCCAGCTGCTTCTCTGCTCAGCTGAGAAGCAGCTGGGGCAGTCAGAGGCGCCCTGCCGGGTCCAGGCCTCACCTAGGTCAACATTTTCCGGCCCGGAGCTTCCACACGCGAAGGCAAAGAGAACCTGCACCGAGAAACTATCAAAAACCGGAAGGAACAACCGGGCTTCTGGGATGTCGGGGCATCAGCTTCCACGCCACAGTTCCGGTCCCAGTTGTCGCGAGATATTGCTTTGCAGGCGCCATAGAAAGCTCCGCCAAGGAGGCTTAGGCTATGAGAGACAGGCACGAAGCGACTGTCACCGGTAGTTGGTGAAGGTGGATGTTTCAGATGCGGCAGGGACAGGTGGAGAGGTCAGGTGGTGTGGTCCCAGGCGGTGCTGCTCTCTTTTTTGTCATACGTGTTAATTGCCATAATACTCCCCCTTAGAATGACTTTTTCTGCATCACCTAAGTTTTGGGATGCTGTGTGTTCACCTTTCTTTGTTTCAAGATACTTTTACATTTCCCTTTAAATTTTCTGTTTGACCTACTGAGTGCTAGGGAGCATGTTGTTTAGCTTCCATGTATTTGTGAATTTTCATAATAAACATACTCCTGTTATTGGCTTCTATATTTATACCATGTTGTTGGAAAATAGTTGATATAATTTTAATCTTCTTAAATTTGTTAAGACTTATTTTGTAGCCCGGAACATGATTTATCTTGGAGAATGTTCCATGTTTGCTTGAGAAGAATGTGTATTATGTTGCTGTTGGACGAACTGTTCTGTGTATGTCTGTTAGATAGATTTGGTTTAAAGTGCTGGGGTCCAAGGCAAAGTCCAGTGCTCACTTCCTTTTTCTTCCCTTATATGAAGGTTATCTCCCTTCACGTTGTGCTGCCTGGGGTTGGAGGAGGAAAGACATGGGTGTTGTAAAACCGTCTCTCCCCCCTCTTGAATGTGTCTTTTTTTATTTCTGTGCTACACTCAGATGTTGTAAACCCTTAACCTGATTTCCTTAGCTCTTGTGAAGGTATTTTTTTGCATGTGGATAGTTGTTTAAATTGTTGTTTCTGTGGGGGAATGAATACTGGAAAGAACTGTTCTGCCATTTTGCTCAGGTTTCTTTACTTCCAGTCTACATGTACTACTTCTCAAATGATTTTGGGGAGCAGGTTGGATAAAAAGTTGCTAAAAACAGTATGAATAATTTCTCCCACCATTTTGGAGAGTATTGTTATTTACCCATGACATCCATAGATTTTAATTTAAGTAAGCAATGCAACTTTCTAAGGTATTTTGTGGCTAACTTCTAAAAACTTCTCCATGTGATATTGTTTTGGTAAGGAAATGTAAACTTTGATATTCTAGCTCTCAGTTCTGACATGCACATAACAGATATTATCTCCTGACATGGGTACAGACTCTAGGAATTATCTTAGGCAGCTTCTCCTCTTGGAGACCCTGAGAGACTAGGTACACTCAAAATTCTTGTATTGTCTTCTGCTGGTGCTTGCTGATTCTAGAAGGAAACTCATGTTATGTCCAAGGTTCTTCAAATTCCATCTTAAAAACCCTTGGAATGATTACAGTTGTAGTTCCTACTCAGAGTGTGCCTAGAAATGTTGTCAAAAGATAGCCTTGAAATCTGAAAGATACTAAAATATCACAAAAAAGAAATTATACTATCCTACATATTTTAAATTATGTAAATAAGAAGTAAATAGTATTTCTCATCCATTCATCTGATTTCATATTCTATCAGAAGTAGTCATTGTAAAAAAAGGGTTTTTATCCCTTTTAACTCCTTTATTTATTTATTTATTTATTTATTTATTTGAGTCAGAGTGTCAGGCTGGAGTGCAGTGGCACAATCATTGCTACCACAGCCTCGACCTGCTAGACTCAGGTGATCCTTCTGCCTCAGCCTTCCTAGTAGCTGGAACTACAGGTGGAAGCCTGGATAGTTTTTTAATTTATTCTAGAGATGTCTCGCCATGTTGTCCAGGCTGGTCTCAAACCGCTGGGCTCAGGCAATCCTCTTGCCTCCTCCTCCCAGAGTGCTGGGATTATAGGCATGAGCTACTGTGCCCAGCTCCAACTCTTTTTTTATTGTGAAATATATTTGTAAATATTCTTGTATTTTTTTATATTGTCTCTTTTCCCCTACATATGTAGCACACATACAGACAGGTTCTCACTGTGCTGCCCTGGCTGGTTTTTAACTACCTGCCTCAAGCAGTCTTCCCATCTCGACCTCCCAAAGTGCTGAGATTACAGGTGTGGCCTGCACTTGGTCACTTTATTTTTTTTTAAAAACAAAATAATGGCTATGTGGTATATTCTACTGTACAGATGTATCACCATTTATTTCACCTCTTTTCTATTGATGATCATTTTTGTAATGTTCCCTTTTTTTGGCTAAGTGCTATAGCAGTCAGCATCCAAATGCACCTATCTTTGTACTCTGTGACCTTTTAAATTGGGGATGCTCTACATGAGAAAAAAAAAAGCATAACATAGTACTTAACATTTAAACCTATTTAACATTAAATTCTTTGTCAGTATTACATTGTAGATCACCCTTTGTGGTTTTGTGCAGGGGTCAGAGGAAGACCAATGCGTTCAGCTCTTTGGCGTTCTCTGTCTTAGGCTCCATTTGAACACATATTTGAAAATCCCCCTTCAGTGGAGTGTGGTGATGATGAGGGATAGTCCATAACCATCCACTATTTTGTATTCTCCTGCACTTCTTAGAGTTATTCTCTAGTGTGTTATATAGTTGTTAGTCAAGAAAACAATGGTTATTCCATCAGTGATCCCCTACACCTCTTTTCTTTATGTTTAACTATGATTAATTTCTTTATGGAAAACTTGCCTTTTTTTCTTCCATGCCTTCCCTTTTTTCCTTCTTTTTTTTATTTCTTTCTCCTTCCCTTTTTTCTTCTTTCTGCTACCTTAGGAGCACTATTTTATTATTACTTAAGCTTCCCATTTGGAGTGCTAAGATTGGAATTACATTTTGCCAAGGAAATTCTGAGGTTAAAATAAAAACAGCCAAGTGGTCAATATGCTATTTCTCTGATATCTTCCTCTGGTAGGTCAGGATCGGTAGGGCCTTGAGGAGTTACCTGCTCTCGGCAGTAAGCTGTGGTACAAGCACACCCTAAAATTTCCTCTTAGAACTCAGCTAAGACTAAGATAACTGTGTCTGGTGGCAGGAAGTAGTGGTTGTCCTGGATATTTCTATCTTAACAATGATGTTTGAAGGTGGCTCACTTTCATGGTGGATCTTTTTTTAAGATTTAGAAAGAAAGTAGTTTGACCAAGACTGTAAAGTTGAAAAATGGTTTTAGTAATCATTGCTGATTAAATATTATTAGAGGGATAACAAGTACAGAAAGAAGGAAAAAGTCCTGAGAAGAAGACTTCAAGAAAAAGTAAGTTTGTATTATAGAATCTACATTTTAGCAGGCATTTGCTTGGGCATGGTTTAATTTGCCTATTCCCTAATCTGGATATATCAAAACACATTGAAATAGAAGTTTATTATGTTTTGGGGAAAATTAATTTATGAAATTAACTAATTAATGAATGGCTATTTATCTAAATTCTTCTAATGTGTCACTTGCACATATACATGAGACAAGCATATTTATTAGAGCAAACAGATCAACTTTTTCCTCAGTGGGTAAACTATTTAGATGGTTGACGTGTTCCAGTCACCTTAACTATAAAATAAGATTTGGCTCTGTTTAATCATTAAAAGTGGACCATTAGGATTGGCTACTTAGAATCAATTTGTAGCTGAGGCATTTTTCATTGTGGCAGCTGGATAATCTCAGAAACGTCACCCTAACAGTCTCTGATTTTTTTATGTCATAATAGTCACAGCTTCTCCGGATGAAGATAGAAAGTGAAGCATATTGCCATTTTTGTTTCTCAGAATCTATAGTATAATAAATTACACCAAAGCAATAATCAGTGTCCCTGAAGCTGTCTGTGATTTGCCTTTATTGTTCTTCAAGAGGAAGCCTCACACATGCAAAACCATATGCTCGATCAACTATCAAATTGGGATGTCTCATCTGGGAGTGATTTGAACTCCTGTCCCTCAACAGTTCTTTTATGACTCCAAGATTAAAAGACCATATTCTGTCTTATTTTTATTATATCTTTTGGGGGAGGCGCATAAGCAGTAACTCTTAGCAGGAGAGGGAGTTGTATGTTATCTGACCTAGAAACAGCTGCTAGTGTCAACTTATTGGGAAGATCACAAGCAAGAATATACACAGTATTTCTGTGTCTTTCAAAGTGAGGATAGCCTGACAATTATAAAAGGAGAAATTACCTCAACAGAACCCTAAAATATTATTTTTGTGTAATAAAATGAAATTATTCTTCTTTGACCAAAATAGAACTCCTAGTTGATTGCATAATCAAAAAATCAGTTAAAGTAGGAAATCAAAAAAAATAGCTTACACAAATCTTAAGGGTTTTACTTAAAATTGAAACCCATAATTACACACTAATTCACCAGCCTTAAGAAATAGAAGACCTCGTCTTTGAAGTTGGACCTTCTCATTAATGTTTTTCATTGACTCTCACACAAAAGTAATCTCCATACAGGATCATTTACAGTGTGCAGCTTCAGTTTCTTTTCTTTTTTTTTGAGTTGGAGTCTCACGCTATCACCTTGGCTGGAGTGCAGTGGCATGCTCATGGCCATCCCAGCGTCTACCTGCTGGGCTCCAGCGATACTCTACCTCAGCCTTCCAAGTAGCCGGAACTACAGGCGTGTGCTACCACACCTGGCTAATTTTTGATTTATTGTAGAGACGAGGTCTCACCAAGTTGCCCGGGCTGGTCTCGAACCCGCGGACTCAGGCAGTACACTCGCCTCAGCCTCCCAAAGTCCTGGGATTACAGGCTGAGCCACCGAGCCCAGCCTGCTTCAGTTTCTTAAATGAAGGGAGAACTTACAGAAGTTTATAGAGAGCAATCTGAGTCCAGTATTTAAATGATTTGATTTTCTCCCTTAATCTTTTACAGTTGTCTTGCTTACACTTAATGTGACAACATCTTTTAAAGGGATCTCTGTCTCTGTAGACTCTTTCCAATGAATTGATGTGGCTTCTATGGAGACAGCAGATTTATTATATTCAAATTGATTACTTTGATAATATTTAACTAAATTATGTACTGACACTAATAAGTACAACTGGCATCACTGGATTTATACACAAGAACCACCACCTCTTGTTGAGCTGCAATGCAAGGGCTAGGGCAGAATTGAATGGATGTACAGAAAGGTTACTAGGGCCCTGGGTCATTGTAGTCTCCCAGGATAGAAATCAAGGGAGATCACCAGACATAGCAGCAAAGAGAAAGTTTATTTCACTTGTGTACAAGGTACCAGCAATACGAAGGGAAAGAAATGAACTACCCTTTGAAAGTAGTGTGAGGGTAAATTTATAGGACTTGCCTACAGTGATAGAGCATTTCAGGGTATAGGTAGGGTCTCTTTAGCCTTTGCGCAGAGGTGATCTTCATATGTTGTGTGTAGCATTAAAAACCTCCACCCTGGGTGTGATTTTTAGCATTAAAATGAGGAAGGGGTAACTATAAGACAGAGTTTGAGTTCTGCTGTGCATGCGGGACTTCAGCGAAGTTTCAGGCCCCTAAAACAGGAATTCATGGTTAATAAGCTCTTGGTTATTGCTGATTGGCTGTGGGCTTAGCAAGCTAGAGCTTGGGCAAGGGGCTTTGTCCTTCTCTTCTGAACCATGCCAACAGCAGGAGCCAGCTGGTCTGACTGTCTCAGTTCTAGTGAGTGGCTGACTAATAGTGAGAATTTGGTATTCCACGAACACCAAAACAGTATGTTTTATAGAGGGCAGTGAGAGTTCCAGTTAATCTTTCTGAGTTCAGCAGAGGCGCGGTTAAATGAGAATGCTTGAATTGTCGTCAAGTAGGTAGGTTCTTGTAGGTCAACTAGCAGCTCTTCTACATTCTTTGATTGTATCAACATACAGAATGGCAACCCTTTGATAATGCCTCTTGTCTTTAACCAAGTACAATTTAGAGTCCCTTATAATCTGGTCTTGTCTTAGGTACCCAGTGAATCTTTATTCAGGCAATAGAAATGTATAAATCAATGAAATCTTATCAAGACATGTTTTAAGTGTATGGTATCTCAAATTATATAACTCCTTCAAGCTTTCTTTCTTTTCTAAAAAAGATATGCTTTATAAACAATGGGAAATATTTGTATTCAACAACAATAGTAAAAAGCCCTCAGTGTAATTTAATGTAGGAAATCAGTACTGTTTGTCCCTGATTGAATTGAGAGGTAGAGATGAAGACTTCTTTTGCCCCAGGTGGCCTGGAAAATGTTGGTGCCTGCAAGTCTGCAAGTCAGCCACAGGGCATCTAGTCACCATGAGTTTTCATTGCTCCTAATATTCCTCACCCCTAGGCTACTGCCTGTTCTGTCTAATGATAGGGCCAACCTTGACCCAGAGTCCTCTGAACCTTCCCCAGGGGCCCCTCTGTGCTGGTTCACCCCTTGACATCAGCTTTCAGAGTATATGAAATAGAAATCTTAATGAAAGAAAGGAGGACTGAGATTTCACAGTGCGCTCATCTGGCTAAACTCCTGGCATTTTATGATTATATTTGATTTTTAAGTCATTCTGAACTCTGTCTGCAACTCCCTTTTCTCTTTTCTCGGCATCACAACCTTTACTACAAAGCTTATTTCAAGGGAAAACCTGTTAGAATTCAAATCACTTACTCCTGTTTCATGCTAGTCTGTTTGTTTGGGATACCAGCTTACAAGATGTCCTTTGAATGATTGCTTTTAGTGAAATCAAAGTGACTCAGAGACTCAAAACTTTGATAACTGAATATGTGTTTTATACTACTTCAGGGGCTTCTCTTACAACTTGGTTGCATAAATGTGAAAATGGAACCATTAGAGATGAAGAGGGCTGAGGCCTGTCTGTGTTTTAGGTTGTTTGCAGAATTCTAAATGAGCACCAGGAAAGAGTTCAGAGGAAGTGGTCACTTTGTGAGACCTTAGAGGCAATCTGGAGCCAGGTCTGTGTTTTAAGAAGGCTTCCAAGTTGGGGGTGATGGTTATTCTTTGCTGTTAATGCCTTAGGTTAACAACAAACGAGAGAGACTTCTTTTCCTTAAAGGTTTTTAAAATTTCTTCCTGTGGAGGCAACTCTGGAAGGGGTTGGTGTCTTGTTGGAGATTTCCAGGGGTTCTGGGAGGAAGAGTAGAAGGCTTCTCTCCTCCTTGTGGGTTAGCCCTAGTGATGCAACTTACCTTCTTGTCTGAAAACCCTCTGGAGTTGCTGTTCTAACTCTAGTGGGAGTGACTCCTCTTGATTAGAAAAGGTATTTTCAGCACAAAACTATTGAATGATGCTGTCTTACTCTTCTTTCCATTAATGGAAGCAAATGTCTTATAATGACTCATCACGTGTCCACTTGTTACCTATAATAAAAACACTGAGCACTTATTACAGTGAAGGCATGAGACACATTTGCTTTCCTTAAATCTTCCCAAAGTCTTTAGAATTTTCATTATCTGTGCTCTATGAAGGTAGAAAATGAGGTTTAAGAAGGAAAAGTTCCCACATCTGGCAAGTGGCAAAGCTGGGGTTTAAATACAGCTGGCTCCCCAAACTGGTTTTAGCTAGGATACACGTATGGGTGAGTATCATTGTGAAGAGTTGTTTGGTGCTGAAGTTAAAGAAACACAAACATAATATTCCCTCTAAGCTCTTAAATTCCTGGGAAGGAGAGCAAAAGATGAATACTTTTAATTATTGTATTATTAACAAATCAGCTTGCTTGCTGCTACACAGATTTATACCTATGTCATGATATATTTATTCAGGAAAAGGATGAAAAGTGAGTAGCTATTGTCTCATATGGATCATAGAGAAATGGTGGATATATACTAATATAAATACATTATCAGTCCTGGCTGGTACTATGGCTCATGCTTGTAATCCCAGCACTTTGGGAGGCCAAGGTGGGAGAATCGTTTGAGGCCAGGAGTTTGGAATCAACCTGGGCAACATAGCGAAATCCAATTTCTTTTCTTTTTTCTTGAGTTGGAGTCTCACTCTGTCGCCTAAGGTGGAGTTCAGTGGCATACTCACAGCCACCTCAGCGTTGACCTGCTGGGCTCCGGTGATCCTTCCACCTCAGCCTTCCAGGTAGCCAGAACTACAGGCGTGTGCTACCATGCCCAGCTAATTTTTTATTTATTGTAGAGATGAGGTCTTGGCAAGGTGGCTGGGCTGGTCTCAAACCTGCGGGCTCAGGCAATACACTCACCCCGGCCCCCCAAAGTGCTAGGATTACAGGCTGAGCCACTGAGCCCAGCCGAGATATCCCATTTCTGTCTTTAAAAATACACACACACACACACACACACACACACACACACACACACACACACACACACACACTACCAGCCCATAAGAAAAGAGGATTGTTCTTGTCTGTGAAGGAATTGACAGGTCACTGGTCAATTCAGATGTCCCTCTTTGGGTATTTTGGCAGGCTGTACTTGGTGAAGCTACCATCATCCCCAGTGAGATTGTCCTCTGGTCCACTTGGAAGTGGACACTTGGGGGCTGGCTCACCTTCTGTGGCCCACCTTCTCCAGAGCTTGCTTGAAAATGGCCCAGATTCAACAGGCTGATTTCCTTTGCAAGTGTTTGTAGCCAGGGTGTGTACTAACATGAAGAATGCTTTCATATATAATTATATAACATTGTGATAAATGTTTTTAAACAAAAAATACCCCAGAGATAGAATTGCCAAGCTTAAAAGTGATCCAGATGGATTTTCTGACCTCTTTCTGCACCAATATTTTCTTTATGTTCTTGGGAAATAACTGGAGATATTTTTATAGCCGTTCATGTTTCAATCCTGGGACTCAGAAAGCTTCTATATTGCCTTAAAGAGCAATGTGTGCCACTGTTAAACTCGAACCACTCTGGACAGCTGTGCAGATGGAAAAGAACTATCATGCTTGAAACATTTTCATATTTGTGGTACACATTCCTTACAGTGCAGCTGGTCTGAATTCTCTCTAAAAAGATGGTGTGCAGCTGTTTCTCTGAGGCAGGCCCTCAAGGCAAATACCCATCACCCCAAATACTCATCACCCCAGCACATCCTTTCCTATCTTGGCAAGCCATTTTGTCCTCAACTCTGTTGTGTATAATCACAAAAGATTGCTATTTATCTGAAGCTTCTTTAGGATACAATACATGAGCTCATTCTCAGAAGGTCTAGGAGCACAGATTCCATTGTAAAAGATTTTCTGTCTCCCACCCCCTCTCATTTTCGCAGTTTCCATGGCAACATTTGGCTCTGATGGCACCTCCAGGATTATTGCTATCATCACAGTTATTTTTTCAGATGACTATTGTTGTTTATTGTCATCAACATCATTTTGACTGTCGGTTAGTCATATCCTGATCCTAAATACCTAGCCTGTGGGGAATGTTTCCTCAAAACAGTTGAAAAGTTAAAAAGAAAAAAAAGAATGTAAATCCCAAGAGATTACTGGTAGTGCAATTATCCTACATCAGGGTTTCAAAAAATTCCCACCAAGTCATTGTAATTCTTCCAAAATATACACAGGTAAGTTGTGATATCAAGATAGATGTGGTTGTTGATACTATAGTTGTTGCTGATAGATGTGGTTGTTGCAACTGCTGTTGTTTTGTTTTTAGAGAAGGACTGTGTGTGTGGGTGTGTGTGCGTGTGTGTGCGTGTGTGCGTGTGTGTGTGTGTGTGTGTGTGTGTGTGTGTGTGTTGGTGGGGTGAGAGAGGAATTATACATCTAAAGGTTCGTAATAACAAAAAATTTCATAAAATGCTGGAAATTAGTTGTTTAGAGATGGAGTTTTAGTAGAATATTACTGACTGATTTTACCATACCGGCTACCAACCCTGTGAGCCTCCTTGAGGCTGAGGGGGGATAGCCTTCCTTAGTAAGACTTATTTCCATGTGACTTAGTATCACACCATTATCAACTGGGACCTTACTTTTGAGATCTACTTCACCTTGGCTTGAAACAGTACCTCCCAGGCCATGAGAGTCCAGAACCCTCATTTTAATTTCTGTAAGTTCTCACAGCTGTCTTTTTTTGTGCATCTTTCTGCGCTCCTGGGTTGATGCTGACTGCTGCTGGATTTAGTGAAACCCTATATGCGAAGAGTAGTTTTTTCATCCGTTTTTAGAAGAAACTTTTATATCAAGTGAGCTTGTCCTTTCACAAGCCCTCCTGCCTGTCCCCACCCCCTTTTTTCCTCTCCCTTTTCTTCCTTCTTTCTTCTGTCCATGCACCCTCCTTCACTCCCACGTGCCATTTGCTTTTGAAGATTTGATGGGTCATTGGAAGGAGTCACATTGTAGGGGACAGACTTCCTCCAGCTGTCTACTAGCTCCACCCTTTCACTCCCTTTCTTCCTCCTCTTCCTGGCACATTAAGAATTTCTTCTTCTTGTCTCATTTAGGGCAGCTATTCCTGAAAGGAGTTCAGTCTTCTCTACTTGATTTATTTCTCTCTCTCTCTCTCTCTCTCTCTCTCTCTCCCCCCCTTCTCCATATCTCACCTGCCAATCAGTTCCAGACTCTCTCATAGGGGATAAGGACAAAACCCAGTGTAAATTTATTTATTTTTGGTAGCACCAGAGCTTGCTCTAACTCAGCGTTCAGAGCTCTTCATCACTGCTTCCTAGTTACTGAGAGCACAATCTCAGATGCCTACAGGACTCTGGCAGGAGACATGCATGAGGTGAAGGGATGTGGTAGAAGAGACAGTGTGGTATGGAGGACAGCGTATGTGTCCAGAGACACAGTTCGTTCAGAGGGAGTACAAGCTATTTGGCTCCAGCCAATGGCTGCCTGCAAGGGTGGGGCATGTGGCCTCATCTCCCAATTCTTAAGAATTTAGAGACATGTTTTTTTAAATATAACATTTTCCCCAAATGTAAGCCTTGGCAACTCTGCCACTCTTAGTTGCCTCTTATGTCCTGCATGTTGGAGAGGAAGTTTTCTGTGCCAGACCCAATCTTTTCCCTCCCCTCTGTGATGCTGTCCTTGTTCATGCCCAACCAGGTTGGAGTGTCATCTGCATAAGGAGAAGCTGCAAGGGATCATGGGTCTTGAGGACTAGTCAGCTCATTGATTCTAACTCAGCAGCATCAAGGTTTGAGGCCTAATCAAAAGCATACATCATTTTCAGCCTAGATTTTCAGCCACAGTTCTTCCTTCTACAGGGCCAGGATCCACTTTTGTCTTCCAGTTGCTGGAAAAGATTGCACTCTTCCCTCCAGGTCTTGGTTCAGTGTGAGGAGAGAGAGTTAAGTGCACATTAAGGCTGTTTTCCTTTTAGCTTGCTCTTCATAACAGCCCAACCCTTGGTGTGTTGTTTCTAACCTTGACTTCTGGAGGATGTGGAAGATCAACTCGAGGATCTCTTCAAGCACAGAATTCATCACCAATTGCCCATTCTTATCACAAACTCCAAAATTTCTTTCCCAGGGTCCCAGGCAGTGCTCTGCCAATTCTGATGCCCATCCCTCCCACACTGAAGCCTATGAATTGCTGTGGATGGGGTGAGAGTGCAGTGCCTTGGGTGTACCCAGGCCCCTGCTGAGGAAGCACATTGGTGGGTGTCATCTCTCAGGCTCTGTCTAGAGTCTGGGATTTGTCCTGTGAGCCTTCTGACCAGAGGCTTGTTAATGGATTGGCAGTTCTTTTAAACACTGGAATCTTCTGGATTGGCAAAGGAGGCTCATTGTCAATATGCCTGTTATGCTCAGAGTCTATCTCTGGCCCATGTGAAGAACATGAATCTTCTGGATAAATAACCTATCAATGTAAATAAAATTTCCTTCACTGATTCACAAAAATTTAATGAAGACCTGCTATCTGTTGGGCTTTTGGAAGATGCATATCTGTAACTAGAGCATCATTAGTGCCCTCGAGGAAGTCAAAGTCTAGTGTGGGGACAAATGTGTATCCCAGCAAGTCTGTGCAGATTGATGAAGGCACAAAGACCTGCCCCTGGGCATGAAGGTGGAAAGGACTGTGCTTGTTCAGGAAACACAGCTTATGATTATGGAAAATGTTATTGAATATGTATCTAGAACCCCCAGAACCTTGGCTTTCTTGATGAGAGGGTATCACTCAGGCTGGCCAGAGTAAAGCCAACTGAATATGCTGTCCATTTCACTCTCATTCTAGAGTGAGAACTGATAGTGGGAATACTGAATGAAACAATTTTTACTATTAAATATGTATTTCTTTTAAAAAATTTTAGTGCCAATGCATGCAGTCAAATTAGTGAAAATAAGGGAAAGAATGATGTAACTCCCATTGGAGAGATCTTTTTCAAATACCTATCATGTGCACTTCAGAGACTAAGAACTCAGTTTTGAGTTGATTGCCATTTAGCTCAAAGAGTATATAAGATAAATGCTCTTGGGTATTGGAAGCATTATGACATAGAGGTTAATAGCTTGGACTCACATGTTACAGACACCTGGATTTGAATCCAGGATCTCTTCCTTAACAGGTCTTGACTTTGGGTCTCTCACTCTCACTTTTGCTCTTCTGGGATTTTCTCATGCTTCCTTATGTTCCAGGGCCCTTTTAACCTTCCTCTTCACCTAGTTAACTCCTACGCAACCTTCACATCTCATTTCAAATACCCCTTCTACAAAGGAGCCCTCCCTGATTAGGTTTACTGTCCTTGTAAATGATGTCATAACACATGGTGCCTTTTTTCCATAGCATTTCTGTTGTAGTTGCATGTTTATTTGTGATTATTTAATTCATATATGCCTTCTGCTCTACTCTGGTTTTTACGGGTATAGATCATGATACTGAAAGATGCAGTCCTTAATATCATAATCCCAATTGTTGAAATTCCTACAGATCAAACTCCCTAAAGTTTAAAATCCTTAATGTCTAAAATCCTGAAAATCACAATCACAGAATAGTTGTGTCATGTTAGTCAGAACTATTACCTTGTTATTTTCTTTATGAAGAATAAAATGGATTTCAATGTAATCTCCAAACCATAATGACAGATTTAGAATTAGGTATAATCAAGACTTCTAAAAGTGAATCTCAAGTTGTTTTTGGTAAAGATTTTTTCATTCGGTCCAGTACATTTGGTGGTAAATTCAGATGAGTGGTTTGGCCATGCAATGTGGCAAGCACAAGAACTTCAGTTATAAAATGCATCATTTGTGCACTGGTATTCCTTCCAGCTGATGAAATTATAGGAACATTTAATAAATTAAAGTTACATTTACCTAAAGAAGCCAGTGAAATTACTGACTGGTTAGAAAATAATTATGTGCACAATAGGATAAGAAGACACTTAGGCAGTGGTGTTACTGTTGGATCATAAATTTTTTTAAAATTTTATTTTTATTTAAAAAGTTGTTATAAAGATGAGGTCTTGCTTTGTTGCCCGGGCTAGTCATGAACTCTTGGCCCCAAGTGATCTTCCTGCCTCAGCCTCCTAAAGTGCTGGGATTATAGGCAATAGCTGCTGTACCCAGCCGGTGACCAGCATTGTTTCTGCCATATCTGTGATCTGTATGTGAGTGCATGTAGAATGGATTTCTGTGTGCCTAAAACAAGGCACAGAAGGTGGAAAAATTTAATAGGGAATGCACATGCTAGTGAATATCAAATTATAGTATAATTTTTTTAAAAGGTAGGTTTATGTGGAAAAGGAATGTGTGTGTGCATATTCACTGAAAAGACCCATCTTCCAAGAAAACGTATGTGTATATATTACTGAAAAGACCCCTTTTCCAAAAGGAAAACAAAAAAGCAGCTTATTCATCTGGATGCAAGATGTCAAAATATAGTTAATGATTGTGTCAGCCAGCTCTTATGGATGATCTCATGAAGTTGCCCATAATATGTCTCTGTAATACCCTTTTTTATATGTATTTTCTTTCCCCTTGTTTTTTGTTTTTCCCCACTATATTAAAATTTTCAGTATTATTATAATTTTTCTTTTTACAGCTTGCTATGCTATATATTCATTCTCTCACCATTTCCAATACTGGAGGTGAAGAGAGTTTTAGATAATTCTCATTTGTTTTACATAGTTTTTTTTGCAAACTTGATTTGAGAGGTGAAATTATTATAACATTGATGTTGTGTATAAGCATTGTGTGTATATGTAAAAACTTTGAAACTTCCTTAATAAATTAAGAGATATCCTTTTTGTACATCTCCATTTATGAAAGATAACATTTCTTGAGCTCTTGGCTCTTTGGGAGAGTGGTGTGGTGACAATGCACTGGTGACCCATCACTATTTTTGATTTGATGTCATCAAAAGATTTTGGTTGTTCATCATGGTATTTCTGTGGACTACAGTTGTGAAGCTGGGTATACACAATTACCAGCCATAGTGGCACACATTCACGTATTTCTCTTTTTGGTTAAAACATTTCTTTCTTTCTTTTTTTTTAGAGATAGGGTCTCATTTTACTACCCATGCTGGTCTTGAATGCCTGGTCTCAAGCGATCCTCCCACCTTGGCTTCTCAAAGTGCTTCTCAAAGTGCTAGGATTACAGGTATGAGCCACTGTGTCTGGCCTGAGCCACTGAGCTTGCCTTCTGTTTCTTTATGAATACAGTTTGTCTGCTCACAACTGTTAGACCCATATAACTGCCATTCATGTATATGTTTATGTTTGCAAAAATATGTATATTGTTATTGTCTATTTTAATTATTTAAACAGAATAATTATTGTCTTCTTTCCTATTGTGTTTATATATTATTTGTCTATTTTGTTGTGTAAAATTGCCTATGAAGTGTTCTGTTGTGTTTTTATATGTATCTCGAATAAATCCCCTTTTGAAAATGTAAAAAAATTTAAAAAAAATTAAAATATATATATTTTTAGAATTATATTTTTGGGATTTCAACATTGGGAATTATGGCATTCAAAATTGTGTCTTTTGAGATTATCATCAGCTTCCATTTTGTTCACCACTGAGGCCGAGTGTTTAGCATGGTATTTGTCACATAGGAGGTATGTGGTCAACATTTCTGAGTGAATTGGTAACTAAATACCTCCTTTGTAGGACTGATTGAGGGCTGCATTATGTAATACCAAATACCTACACTATTTGGTACAGTGCCTGGTATATAGTAAGCATTCAATAAATGTTGAATTATAATAATTATTCTTTTTTTAAAGTTAGCTGTTCTCTACTCCTATAGTGGACTGAGTGATGCATAATTTGCATGTCTTTAGCTAAGTTTCAGTAGTTCTATTAACTAAGTTTTTTGTTTGTTTTCTTTTTTTGAGTTAGGGACTCACTCTCACCCAGGCTAGAGTGCAGTGGTATGATCACAACTCACCACAGCCTCCAATTCCTGGACTCAAGCTATCCTCCTGTGTCAGCCTCCCAAATAGCTGGGACTACAGGCACATGCCACCGTACCCAGTTAATTTTTTAATTTTTTGTAAAGAGAAAGTTTTGTTGTATTGACCAGGCTGGTCTCGAACTCCTGAGCTCAAGCTGTCCTCCTACCTCCACCTCCCAAAGTTCTAGGATTACAGGTGTGAGCCATTGCGCCTGGCTTACCTAGTTTAATAGTGAAAATGCTTTTATTAAGTTTAATATCAAGCCCCTGCCTCTGACTGACTGCTGTTTTAAGAATGGAGACCTTCTAGGTCATTTGTGGAGCCACTGATGAAGGTTTACTGCACAGTGTGGCATGAAGGACCAGGACTTTGGAAGTAGACTTTTGGGGCTCAGGTGATGGAAGCTTCTTTTTAGCTGTAACCACAGGCAACTTATCTCTCTGTGCCTCTGTTTTCTAACCTGTAAAGCAGGGATAATTATCTATCTTTCAGTGCTGTTATGAGGATTAAATTATGGATATATATAAACAGCTTACTAGACTATCTGACACATAATAGATATTTAATATATGCCAGCTATTATTTTATAAAGACTCATAAGATAAATTATTCCTGGAATTTAGTACAAAAATTAAAATAGTAACTCTTGAAGAGCTGATATTTTTCCTTTTACTTTATGATGGATTGAATTAGGCCATTACATTTCCCCTTTTCACTTGATATCAGAAATTTTAGAGCTAAATTGCTTAAGTGCAAATATCTCACCTCTGACTACATATATTCCATCATTATTCTGTCTATATTCTTTGTTATTTCTTACCTTTGTCTTGTGTACCTGGATATCTTCTTTGAAATCCATCTCAAATCCTTTTAGGAAACAGGCGGGGACACATACTATAAATTTATATATTCCATAATAATAGGATAGTAAGAAAACACTCTTCAGGTGATATTTACTTCTGGTAAGTTTGATGTGTTCCAAAATGTTTTCTATAATCCTGTGTAGGCTGCTTCACTTCTTTTTGAATAACTAAAGATAAATTCAGTATTCCTGTGAGAACAATTTAATATTGAGATTCTAATATAATATATTCCATATGCTAACTGGAAATTGAAAAATTATTTGCTGGAAATATTTGAAAAGTCCAAATTATTTTCCACTCTTGATATCATAACATCATAACATTTTAGAATAGGGTATAATTTGTTTACTTTTCATGTTTTACTTGGCTTGAACAATAAAAAGAGTCCTGACCAACTTAATTTTTTGTTAATCAAGTTGTAATTTCTTCTAAGAAATGAGACAAAGTTATTGTATTTCATAGAATTATAATGTTGGACCATCTACCCAGTTGAGTATTTCATTTGACTCCTTATTCAGGGAAATACCTAAACACTTGAAACAAGAGAATGTTGATCACATGTTAATATCTTTTGAATATTTCACATTCTCATTCATAAGTGGGTCCTAAACATCGGGCAAGCAAGCACAAAGGTGGGAAAAGTTGGCACTGAGTACTACTAGCAGGGGATGGGAGAGAGGAGGGGATAGGGCACACAACCACCCACTGGGTACCATGCCCAAAACTGGGGGAGAGAAGGCTTACTAGAAGCCCAAACCTTGCCTACATATAATTTACTGATGCAGCAAATCCTCACATGTACCCCACAACTCTAAAATAAAATAAAATAAAATAAAAATAAAGAAAAATAAATATATCTGGAGAAGATAATTTAAAGATCTTCATTAATAACTTGCCTCAAGACTTAGCACTTCCGCTCTTCCTGTTTAATTTACCTCTGTAAACTGACGTGAAAACTCATGCCTTTATTGAGTAGGGACAGGAGAAATAATTGATCCTTTGTTGTGTAACAGCCCATTGAAAAAAACCAGTCATGACCAACTCATTCATTCAGTCTGCAATCAATAAATATTTATTGACTGCTGTCTTTGTGCTATATCTGTGCTGGGTTGTGGCAATGTTCTGATGACTCCTTATCTTCAATGAGTGTTGCACACTACTAGTAAGTAGAGATAGGTCACCAAGTAAACAAGAATTTTGAAAATGAACTCTTGAGTGCCTCCTAGGTACTCGCTACCAAGCCAGGTGTGCGCAGATGTCGGTGCTCCCGGAGCTCAGCGGCGCCTGATGTGCCTAGCAGGGACCAAGACTACATACTGCTGAATAGACAGACTGTAAAGCAGAGGGAAAAGTGAACAAAGCCAGAAGACCCTCATAAGGAAGAACAGGTCATTGCAGAAGAGAAATAAAAGCAACCCCACCTTCCCTCAAAAACAGAATTGAAGAAGGGGAGGGAAAGGGGGGGAGGGAGAAAAATCTACAGAAATGAAGAAAAAACAAAAGAAGAGTATGGGTCTCTCCCAGATGCCTGGGAGAGAAGACACTGAGAAAACTGACTTTGGAATTCAAACAATGAAAAGCCCCCAGAATGAAGGGTCTCAAACTGCAAATGTAGATATCAAAACAATAATGGAGAGATTAAAAAGAATTGAGGAGACACAAGAAGAAACTAGGAAGGAGCTGATATCTGAGATAACAGTAATAAAGAATACTGTGAATGAAATAAATAGCAAACTGATAAGCATGGAAAGCAGAATTACCCAAGCAGAAGAAAGAATCTCAGAGCTTGAGGACCAAAATATAGAAATAACCCAAACTCTTAAAAACACAGAAAATAAGCTCAAAAAGACAGAACAAAACCTTCAAGAGATGAGTGACTACCTCAAGAGGCCTAACCTAGGAGTAATCAGACTCCCTGAGGCAGAAAGAGAAACAGAGACCACATTGGAACAAACTTTCCATGAGATCATTCAAGAAAACTTCCCTTATCTAATCAGTGATGCAAAAATTCAAACACAAGAGATTCAGAGAACCCCTGCAAGACAACAAATGAGAAGACCAACTCCTAGACACATAATAATTTGCCTAAATAAAGTAGGCACAAAAGAAAAAATCCTAAAGGCAGCAAGAGAAAAAGGCCAGATCACCTACCATGGAAGACCAATCAGAATAGCAGCAGATTTATCTGCAGAAACCCTGCAGGCTAGGAGAGCTTGGAGCCCTATCTTCAAAGTCCTAAAAGATAAACAATTTCAACCAAGAATAACCTACCCGGCCAAGCTAAGCTTCATCAGTTAGGGAGAATTAAAATCTTTCCCAGATATCCAATCCCTAAGAACTTATGCTGCCACCAAACCATCTCTACATGAAACACTTAAGAAAGTACTAAACACCGAAGAAAAGGAAAAAAGAACAACGTTCTTCACAAGAGTACAGGGAAAAGAATAAGATATACATGAACCAACCCCAAAACCAAAAGAAAGACCAAAAAAAAGAAAAGAAAAAAGAAAAAAGAAAAAACCAAGTGGAAGAACAACAACTCAAGAACTCCATGATAGGGACGAACTCTCACATTTCAATAATTAGTCTGTATGTTAATGGACTAAACGCACCACTGAAAAGACATAGAATGACAAAATGGATAAAATATCACCAGGCAACAATATACTGCCTTCAAGAGACCCATCTCACTAGAAAGGACATACACAGAATCAAAGTAAGAGGATGGGAAACAAATTTTCAGGCCAATGGAACACAAAAGAATGGAGGACTCGTGATCCTAATTTCAGACAAAATACCATTTAAGCTATCAAAAATTAAAAAAGATACAGAGGGCCACTACATAATGATAAAAGGTTCACTCCATCAACAAGAAATATCTATCCTAAACATATCTGCACCCAACATAGGTGTGCCAACATTCATAAAGCAATTTCTAGGAAAACTAAAGAAAGACATTGACTCTAACACCATCATAACTGGGGACTTTAATACACCACTCACAACCCTAGACAGATCATCAGGACAAAAAATCAGCAAGGAGGTCCAGAACCTCAATGAGACTCTGGACCAAATGATACCTACAGAACACTCCATCCAAAGACCACAGAATACACAGTCTACTCATCACTGCATGGAACATATTCTAAGATCGACCACATAATTGGACACAAATCAA
>NW_006985716.1:0-1184 GCF_000164805.1 Carlito syrichta
ACCCAAATTCAGGGTCGGCCTCTTCCCCTTAGTCTTTGGAGATCACTGCAGGTTCATCCTCAGAATGGATGCTTCTATTTACTATTATTAATTTTTTTTACTTTTGCCCCATTCCTAGCCCATAATACACACACAACTTTACCACCTCCCTGGATTCAGGCAAGCCTTCCAGAACAAGGATATGGAAGCAAAGGAATTTCACTAATAACCAAACTTTGCATAGAAGAAAGAAAATGGATTATATATGCATACTGGAGAAACAAGGAATAGGTAGACAGGCAGAAAATAACATTATGAACACCTATTATATTCCGAGATCTACACTTTGAATTTTCACATATTTTAGAAAATTTGAAACCTCACAAACATTCAATATGTATTATTTCCATCAGGAAACTAAAGCTTAAAGAAAGTATAGAATTTTCTCAAGTAGGCAAGACATGTAAGAGTCATAAGCAGGATTCAGAACAGAAATTGTTTAATTCCAAGTCTAGTGAAATTTTTACTCTTCTCCGTGATCAGAAAAAGTGTGTACATGTAGGGGGGAAATAGATGATTTGGAATTGGGAAGGAAAGTCACAAGGAGGAAATGGCGGTTGCCTGAAATATTCAATTGATTCTTATATTCACAGTCATGTTGTGGTCTATGACTTTTGTTTCTCACTCTCTGAACTTAGAGGCAATCCAAGATCTCTTTCATAGTGTTGTTGTGGTCAGGTAATCTCTCTGCCTGTGTGTCTGCTAATCTTACTATCTGGAAGTGAGACCCTCTATTCTAGGCAGAAGCCACTGTGTTGTATATATCCTGGGAATGGTGTTTCTGATTTAGAATGAGACTCCTCAATACGGAACTTCTCAGAGGGTTGAGGATGGAATCAGGTTGGTGGACTTGAGACCTCAAATAATAAAATGCTGGTGATTTTAAGGTGATTGGTTCTCCTTTCCAATTTAACAATGTCTACACAGATGCTTCTAAGTTTACTCATTTAAGTCAGGGCATTGGCAATAATTGCCATTATCAACTTTAGCTTGGAGAGTTCAAAAGTAAAAGAGAGGGAATTCCAAGGACAGCTTTCATTGAAAGGTGAGGATGGTTGAATCATCCTGACACAGGATGCCTTTCTCAGGCATCCCAAGTCCATTGGGCAGTGTTAAATCTGATACTGGAGAAACATTTAGAGAAC
>NW_006985717.1:0-1289 GCF_000164805.1 Carlito syrichta
AAACACTTTCCAGGAGAACCGATCTCTTAATACCATTGCAATGGGGATTAAGTTTCATCATGAATTTTGGAAGGGACACGCATTCAAACCATAACAATTTCTTTTATAACATGTGTTATAAAATGTGTTATTTCCAGGAATTATAATAATACTTTAGGACACTATAATCATTAAGGCTGATTCTTTATGACCTCTTGAAAAACTAATATATGGGCTTAAGTCCTCAGCCACAGAGACAGAACTGTAATTTCCAACAAGAGAAGTACAACAGAATCTGAGAACTAGAAAATCAGAATACATTTACATACATACATACACAGATGGACACACATATGCTATTCTCAAGGTCATCTTCCTATTTCATAAATAACTATACTCTCTCTACCCCTATCCCTACCCTCACCACCCTACACTAACTCCTGTTGTCTTCCTTCCTATCTTTTTTCTGCTGGATAACATTTACGCGATATTTCAGAATCAACTCTGGTGACATTTCTTCTAAAAATCTAAAACTTAAATTGGACTAAATTATCCTTCTGGATGCTACCATGATACCTGTTGCTTATCTCTGATGTGATTTGCAATAACACATTAAAATAATCTAGAAAAGTGATTGTCTCCTCCCTGCCATGCATATACTTTAGGACAACAAAGATATTGTCCACTCATCTTCTCTGTAACATCCTTGCCCTTCATTTTCCAATATCCCCCGATGATGCCTACCACAAGCCTTTTTACAGACTAAACTGAGGAGGACATGTAAGTGACATTAAATATTGAAAGTGACATCAAATATTTAAAGTAAAGCAAACCGCAATATGGAAACCAATTCCTTTGAAACAATTATTTTGAGTTCTATACACTTGATTGGAAAAAGATAAGACTTAGGGGGTAGGGTACATAATATGAATCTTCAATACTGTAAATGTGCTGTGTAAAAAACGGGATGACTTGATTCTGGAGGCTCCAGTGGCAGAAACAGGGCTGACTGGAAGATATTAGAGAGAGGTAGTGTAAGGTTTAGTATGAAGAACTTTACAATAATTGGAGATATCTGCAAGCAGACATTTTAAATTCACTAACTAGAAGTTTCTCATACCCAGTTTAAAATGTTCAAATCGAGACTGCCTGATTCTCTTTCTGGAGTCTGCAATAAGCTATTCCTGTACTGAAAATAGTGCTACACAAGGACAGAAGCTGTTGTTCCCCAGTGTTTGGCACATGGTAGGTAGTCAATAGATGTACTGAATACATGAATGACATTGATATTCTCTCCAAAACTGAACATT
>NW_006985718.1:0-1038 GCF_000164805.1 Carlito syrichta
CCGCGCACCTGTAATTCTGGCTACTCGGAAAGCTGAGGAGGAAGGATCGCCAGAGCCCAGCAGGTCGAGGCTGCGGTGGCCGGGAGCGGCCACTGCACTCCAGTCTGGGCGACAGAGTGAGACTCCAACTCAAAAAAAAAAAAAAGATTGGATACTTCACAAAATTGCCAAATCTTTTCTCTTCCTATTAGATCAAATAATGGGGAAAGAAGTCAATAGTAAGCTTTTTTCTAAGCAAAATTCTAGAACCAAAAAGGCAGGAATTATACTGTACCATGAAAAGAGTTAGCTAAGGATAAGACTTCAGCTCCATGTGACCTCCAAAAATCTGTGTACCAATAACTTATTTTATGAATGCCCTACAAGGGTATTCTAATACTATATCCTGTAAAGGAATAAGACACATGATAAATTCTATTCAGAGATCCAGGAAATGTTTGCATACTTGGACTTTCTACATTAGCCAAAACTGCAGAATTGTGAAGGCAGAACTGAGAGGGGTTCCAGAGGAACAACTTGACTCTCAAAAACTCAATGGGAGTAATTCTGTCTTCTTTTGGGGTATTAGCCAGGCAGAGAAAAGACTGAATGGCTTCATGTCATTGAGGTCAAAAGAGTAAAGAAAAGTGTAAAGAAGGTAGTGAAAGGAGAAAGATTACTCAAGGAGCAGACAAATAACAGGATGATCATCTGTCATATAAAGACTACTTGCACTTTTACATAAAAATATCTTACTTGAAAATTTAAATGAATATGAGCTCCAAAAATAGTCTCATAGGCTTGTGTTAGACCTAATTTTCATTTAAAAGACTTTGGGGAAAATCATCTAATTGGAGAAGAGATGTTATTGATATAGGTCACTACTATCTGCAATTTACAGGTACTTGGCAATGCATTTCTAATTTCAGAAAACATAGACAAATATAATATTTTAAATTAAGAATTAGTGCTATGAGAAGCAGATGGCATGTCTCCACCTAAAGCATGCAACCCTCTAATTTCTATAGTTCATCATGTAGATTCATATTTAGCCTTTAA
>NW_006985719.1:0-945 GCF_000164805.1 Carlito syrichta
CAGCTGTCCAGGAAAAAAGCGCTGGTGGAAGTCCTTCATCTGCAAAGGCATGACATGAATGCCCAGTCTATCTATATATTGTATAGATAGACTGGGCATTCATGTCATGCCTTTTGCTTTTGTATTTAAAAAAGCATACCCTAAATGATGACGTTTGTATTCTCTGTTGTTCAGCATCTTCAGTCTGAGGCAACCAACTATGAGAAGTTAGAAGGAAGGCTTCCTACAGGAAAGAACTGCTTTTCTATGCTACTTGATTATTTATTCTACTTCACTGTTTTATTGCTATAGTTAAAAAATAGGTAAAATAATTTGTAAGAAATTTAGTGTTTTTCCTCTGGATGGTTTTTTGTTTAAATTTTTTGATTACCAATTTATTTCTGGCTTCTCCTTTCTTTTCTTTCTCTTATGTGTTCAGTTGTTTCTTACAGTTTTTCCTTGTGACTCTGAATTATTTATCACAATGCCAGATTATTATGAAACCTGGGTGTGAATTTTATTTTCCAACTTGATGTGTGCAGGGTCTTTAGCTTTGTAGAATTTTAGTATATTATATGCATCATTGTGATTCGCAGATAGAAATATCTAAGAGATACCTAAAAATTATTATTAAATGTGATTCATTTTATTTCTAGCATTTAATCTTCTTTTATTTTTAATGAGGTGGTTGACCATCTCAAGCCCTGCTTTTTTCATTTTGCTCTTTCTTTAATTAAAAATACATTTGTTGGCCTTGCCAGACACAAGATAGAAATGAAATCAGGGTCCAGCCCTCCAGGCGCTACTGTCTCACAGGGAGACACATCGGCAGGTGATTACGATAAACACAATCTGGCAGAAAACAGCCTACAATGGGCACATGTGGAGGCTGAGTGCTCACCTGAGTTGCAGAGGTGAGGGGAGGTTCTAGGAAGAGCTTAGGACTTTAGAATTCCTTGTGCTTCA
>NW_006985720.1:0-1595 GCF_000164805.1 Carlito syrichta
GGCACCAGAAATTCAAGCATAAATCACAGTAGAGTTCCTGTCTTCAAAGCTTATTATGGAAGATTATATGCAAATAAATATCAATAGCAAAATAACCCAGGATAATAAATATTATTGTAAAAGTATGTGCAAAATTATAAGGGATCAGAGAGGGGTAGAATAATTAATTATTCATGTTAGAAAAGTGTGAAGAGTTACAAAAACAAAATGGTATTTGAGCAGAGTCTTACAGATGGGAAAGAGCTTGCATACAAGTGAGTAACTGTAAAGTGAAGTCTGAGTTGGGATACACAGTCCTGCCTTCCTAGAAAAGAAATATATGGAAAGGAGAGGCCAGACACAGGACTTGGCACATGGGCTGAGGCAAAGATGCAAGGATCCAACTCAAACATTTTTGGGGCATCTCCTCTAGATAATAATAAGACACTCCAAGGAGTATAACACCGGAAATGAGGATTAGCATAACAGAATCAGAATGACCACAATGAAAGCAGAGGAGAGACTCAAGTAGAGAAAGAAAAAATATCAGAAAGAAAGAACACTTAGGGTGCCCTGTTACCATAATTTAAAAGAGATGAGTCTCAAGCACAACAGAAAAACAAGGGGGGATGCTGAGAAATGCTAGAAAAAAGAGATTGGGGTACCTCACAAAGGAAACAGAATGCTCACTGGCCAATGAGAAGTGCCAAAAATACCTCTGTGCCTCCCAAGTATACACAGATCTTATATATATCTTGCTTATAGGGGACATATCTATATTAATGCCAATAAAAGACTTAAATGTCACAACATTAGAGAAAGGAATGTCAACGCTTTGCCAGGCACTGCACTGGGTAGTTTGCGCATTTTGCGCAAGAAATGTATGCCAGGAGCTCATTGGTGTTCCTGCCCACAGGCAAGGCCAGTCATCTACCTCTTACATGGGTTGGCCCTAGGGCCCCCTCAAGAGCAGACTAGCTTTTTTTACCCGGCAGCAAAATGAATCACTTTCCTTGTGACATCAGTCTGTGAATCAATTCACTGAATTAAAACAGGTCCTAGTAGAACAAAACACAAGCCGATCTCTTTTCCTCTCATTTGCACAGATCAAAACCTGCTCCAAGATTGCTAAAGATCCAGCTCAAGTGCTCCCCCCGCCCCTCAGCCTAGCAGCATCCTAGGCTTGAATGAGACCAGACTGCCCTTGGGGGCAACCTAAAATGTCAGAGACAGCACTGCAAGCTGTGATCCTCTGCCACTTTCTATGCTATGGGTATTGATTTCAGACACTGTTACAGAGCAAAATGGAAAGGTACCTTTACAGCTTGTTGGGTACTCAGGCTGGCCTTTCACAAGAGTCTTTGCACCAGCAGCCTCGTGTCTGGTGCCTTTGAAAGTAGAGCCAGGCCTTGCGAGGCTTGTTTTTTCACTCCCTGAGGTTCGATCAATGACACAGCCAGACAACATTTTCATTATTTTGACAAGCATACATGGAACACTCATACCAAGGGACAACGGAAGTCCTCCAGGCAATATTGTGCACAAGATTTAAGCAGAATAAAAATATCAAGGTTTTTTTTTTTAATTCTCACATTCTGCTTTTTTTTTTTTTTTTT
>NW_006985721.1:0-1272 GCF_000164805.1 Carlito syrichta
GAGAATGAAAACTTAACAACCATCAAGAAAGTTACATGATATGTTAGATATATGATATACCTAACAAGAAGAGAGAAGGAATTTTTGATTCCCAGTGCATTTATTGATCACATTCCCAGATTTTTGTCTTCGGTCTAAGTTCCCAATCTTCTTTTATGAAAATCTAAGAGGAGGGACATATCATTCCCTTGTCTTAGAGGTATTGCATTGCACATTACTTAGAAATTCACTCCATTGCAAGATGCAGACCTGAAGAAACTCTAACACATGAGGTAATTTATTTCACATGTGATATGTGAAATACACATTTGCACAGATCTTATATGTGTCATTGGATTGGATACAATTCATACGCTCGGGTAATTTACATTCATTTCAAGATACAGAACGTTTCTGTCACACAGATAATTCTCTGTAAGACCTCTTCCCAGTCAATTCTCACCACACATATTTTTGTCCCAAACAATCACTGTTTTACTTTGGGAGAACAACCCAGGGGGAATGGGCTGCTCAAAAAATTTACAGGAACCCCAACTTTTAATTCTGCTCTTCCATTTTTCTTTGTTATTACACTTCCAAACTCATGCGTGTCTTTTTAGGTAAGAAGAAAGAAGTATGGCAAAGAGTTCACATGGGAGTGACACCAGTCTTGAAATATTTTCACTCTATGTGTTTATTTATTGATAATATCAGCTAAACTTGGCCTACAACAGAGAAACATTCTTTACTATGAGAAACTTGTCTTTTGCAAATGCGTATCGATGTAAAGGAAACAGAAAATGATAGGAGAAAAATGTATTTAAAGTAAAGCCAAACCATTTTTAGTCCTAGTACAAGTGTGCTAAGCTTAGGTGACAGAGAAATTTTATACTATTAAATAATTGCAGGAGAATTATTAATATGGTGTCTGAATGTCCATTTGTTTACCTTTTATTAATGTAAAACAGTAAAATTCCCATGTGACAAGGATAATTTTACAGAAGTACATTTTCCTTGGATGAAAATGCTTATTATTTCTTCTGAATGAGATCAACACATTTCCTCCTAGCTAGTATTTAGGATCCTCTACATTATAATCCCAATTTACTTTTACGGCTTTCTCTCATATTGTCCTATATGCACTCGTGATAATGCCTACTGTTTCTTGAGATATTACGTACTTTCTCACAGTATTTCCTCTAATCTGCTTGTCTGTTAAAGTTGTGTTCATAGAAGTAAAACAGTGATTGTTTGGGACAAAAATATGTGTGGTGAGAATTGACTGGGAAGAGG
>NW_006985722.1:0-1161 GCF_000164805.1 Carlito syrichta
ACTGCATTTTTGACATTTTGCCATTTGAAAAATATTATATGACTGGAATTATAAAGTAAGCTATCACATTTTGGAATTATCATTTTTCATTCAGAATAATTCCCTAGGAATGTGTCTGAGTTGTTGCATGTATCAATAGTTTGTTTCTTTTTATGGGGCTATGGCAGCCTGTGTAGTGATATGCCACTGCTTGTTTAACCAATCACCCGTTGAAGGATATCTGAGCTGTCTCCAATTTTTGGCTATTATAAATAAAGCTTTCTAAATCATCAGAGAAATACAGATCAAAACCACATTGAGATACCACTTAACCCCAGTAACAATAGCCATGATTAATAAAACAAACAACAAGAGATGCTGGCGAGGATACAGAGAAAAGGGAACGCCTCTACACTTCGGGTGGGGATACAAACTCGTTAAACCTCTGTGGAAAACAGTGTAGTGATTTCTAAAGAACTACTAATTGATCTTCCATATGACCCAGCAATTTTCCCTCTGGTAATCTACCCAGAAACTCAAATCCTTCTACAAAAAAGACACCTGTGCATCATGTTTATTGCAGCTTTATTCACAGTAGCAAAAAGGTGGAAACCACAGTGGTGTCCATCAAAACGAGACTGGAAAAAAATGTGGTACATATACACTATGGAATTTTATTCAGCCACTAATCCTTAATTGCACCCCACACCTTTAAAATAAAATTTAAAATTTTTTTAGAGAAAGTCAAACATATGGACTTTGCAGCAACTTGGGTGGATCTAGAGTATAAAATACTCAGTGATCTATCACAGAAACAAAGAGCAGAGCACCATATGTACTCACACATGAATGTACCTCGAACATTTGCCATAATACTTCAAGAAAGGGATTGGTAGTAACAGGATACTGCCGGCGTGGGGGTGAGGATAAAACATCAATAAGGGTACCTGATCTCAAACCAGGCAAAGTGGGGACCAAAGGGAGGCTCACTGTACAATGTCCACTTCCATACCTAATCCTGAATTGCGCCCCACATCTTTAAATAAAATACATAAAAAATGAAAAATTAAATAAATAAACAAAGCTGCCATGAATATTCGTGTACAGGTTTTTGTGTAGAGTTAGATTATCATTTCTCTGGTATAAATGCTTCAAGGGAACAGTTGCTGAATCATATGGTAA
>NW_006985723.1:0-784 GCF_000164805.1 Carlito syrichta
AAAAAAAAAAAAAGAAAAGTCATCTTGAAGTCTGAAACCTAATCAAATGTGAGAAGATAACTACCCCATTTCTTTTCTGGGAGGGTTGTCTCCCTAACTACCTTCTTCCCAAGAACTTAACCATAAGCAAAGAGTTTTTACATCAGAAATGGAAGTGACACATGTGAGCCCCAGCCTCCTTTACCTTGGCAGTCCCCTGTGATGCTCTGAGTCCTGGAACATGTGGGAAAGCCTGTGCTGTAACTCACAGCATTCTAGAATCCCCCCAATTATAGCAAATAATGATCTCATAAATACCTTGATACTTCAGATTGCAACATATTTTGCTTCCAATTTGCTGAGGTTTCAATACCGGCTGGAATAATTCTCTCCACTTGGGGAGAACATAGGTTACAATTGATAAGCCAGATGTGGGGAGAAAACCATTTCATTCCAAGAAATGTCTGATTTATTGATATTAGCAAAGCAAAAAATCTATTGCCTTTTGGGGGGGTTATTAACTAGTTGTTGGTCAAAGACCCTAATAGTTTTGCCTTATTTTGTAATAAGTCATTGCTAAATTTATTGAATACAGTATCATATTTGGTGCCTGACACAAAATAGAGATTTGAGAAATGCTGATGAATGAAAGAGCAAGCACGTATGTTGAACTGTATCAAGTTGATAGCATGGCAGAGCAGACCTCAGGCTCCAGAGTCAGGCCTCACAGTTTGTCAGCTGTAGGATCTTCCATAAATCACTTCACATCTCTGAGCCTCAGATTCTTCACATGAAAAATGAGGCT
>NW_006985724.1:0-733 GCF_000164805.1 Carlito syrichta
AGCTAATTCTCACCCACTACCTGGATTAAGGCATTTTCCAGTGGCTCTGTCTCAGCTGATGCCTTTTAAACTCTCTAACCTGGAAGTATGGGACCAAAACTCACTTCAGAAAAGAATTGCGAAGTCCTACCAGCCAACATGTTCCCACTATTCTCTCTTAGGTTTAAGATATTTCACTAAGCTTGGGCTTTGTGTTTTGGGTTCAGATTCCCCTGTATTTGCTTGTTTCTCCCAAGTTGGAAATGACAAATGTAGGGAGTAATGACTGTGTTTCTGCTGTCATTTAGACCCAGACACCACCAGGACACATCGAGGGATTCCAGATCTGGAGTACTTGGTTCAGGAGCTAGTGGGGAGAACCTAGGGGACCCCTGAGAAATCAGAAACCCCTTCAACTAAAACTCAGCTGCCCAGAGTTCCCTAGTCCCCACCCCCAAAGTAATAAAGTCGTATTCTTCTCAACTGTTCCAATAGCACTTAAGGCTCAACTACATGTGTGCATATGTCATTGGGAGACTGTGTAAGTAAAGAAAGAGTCAACAGTCTTGCTCTGACTATCTTGTCAGATGCCCTGAAGTTCTTCCAATCCTTGGGAGGTATTTCTCCTTTTGTTTACATAGCGTATTAAGCAAGTCACTCGTGCTAAATGAATCCAGTAGCCCCACAAGCTCAGTATTGGCTCCAGATCTTTAGCAGCCAACAGGATTCATTAGTGTCTTGAGAGACTGTAGTC
>NW_006985725.1:0-715 GCF_000164805.1 Carlito syrichta
ACACACACACACACACACACACACACACACACACACACCATTCCATGCACTATCAGAAAGTCCATGCCGAAGTATAGTTTAGAGTTTCTAAAGACTGTTTGTCTGACAATTCCCATCCAAGGACTTATTTGGTGTGAATTTTGTTTGGTTCAGATCAGAAATAAATAACTTTTCATTAATGTCAACCTGTATTGGAGTGCTCGGAGAAGAATTAGAATTGAAGAAAATGTAAGCTGAAACCTTGGATTAGTCTCTGTATTTGTGATCAAGCCCCTGTGAATTGGCTGGTATGTGGTCTAGGCAACAAGTTATGAGTAAATGGGAAGATCTTTACAATACTGTGTTAAGTCACCAACATAATTCAGGAGGCATGGTCCTTTAATCCAACGATGCGACAAGAAAATCATTTGAAAATTACCCATGGGCTAGATTGACCAAGACAATTGTTATTAGGTGTGCCCATATATCCCAGGACCTGGTGGCCTACTTCTCCTCTTTTATTTCCCCCAGTATGTGTGTGTGTGTGTGTGCGTGTGCGTGCGTGTGTGTGTGTGCGTGTGCGTGTGCGTGCGTGTGTGTGTGTGTGTGTGTTTGCGCATGCACACGTGCACATACGCTCCTAGGTGTTTCATCATAAGTATCACTGATTCAGATACTATCAGAAACGCCAACTTTTCACTGAAGGCCATTATAGAAATGGATGATTTTGCAGGGA
>NW_006985726.1:0-12156 GCF_000164805.1 Carlito syrichta
GATTGTATCCACTTGTGAGAAAAGTTACTCCATGTTTTAGAAATCAACATGGGAATTTTTTTTTTTGAGTTGGAGTCTCACTCTGTCACTCAGACTGGAGTGCAGTGGCCACTTCTGGCCACTGCAGCCTTGACCTGATGGGCTCTGGCGATACTTCTGCCTCAGCCTTCCAAGTAGCTGGGACTACAGGAGCACGCTACCAGGCCTGGCTAATTTTTTTTATTGTAGAGCTGAGGTCTCGCCAAGTTGCCCAGGTGGGACTCGAACCCTCGGGTTCTGGCAATCCACTCACCTCAGTCTCCCAAAGTGCAGGATTACAGACTGAGCCTCCGAGACCAGCCAAAGTTGGAATTTAAAAAATAGTACAAACTGTTCAAACCCAGAAGCTCTTTATATTTTTGAAGAGTCTCATGAAGTTCCATCCAGTCATTTACTTCAGTTTTCAGAAGTCCACTTGGCAGACACCCTTGCCAAGAAGACACAGGGTCATATTTTGTGACAACTTAAGAGCTTCCCAGCAGAGCACCGGATGATCACATCTATGTGAAATTAGTCAACAGTCAGGGAGGCAACCGAGAGTGGTCACTCAAAGCACAGCTCCAGAGTCCAGCTGGCATAGGCATGAGTCCTTCTTCCACTTCTTCCTGCTGTGGGACCTGGAAGAATCAGGGGCCTGTGTCCTCATCTGAGAAATAGAGATGATAATAATACTGGCCTCAGAGGAAGGTTGGGAGGCTCAGAGAACTGTCAGTACTTGACACAAGCTCAGAGGAACACTGCTCTTTAAAGAAAAGAAAGGAAGAAAAATAGAAAAATCAGAACCAAAAAACCCCAATGAAGTCAGACTTCCCTCCAGCACACTTTTTTCTCCTGATTCTCCAAGTCTCACCAAGAAAATCTCCATAAAATGCAAATTCAACCACCAAAGCACAGAGTGTCCACATAGAAGCTGGCTTCCTGTAGGGTAGTTGTTCTGAAGACTTTCCTTTTGTTTCCATAATAAAGGGGAATGAAGTGAGAAGCAAGAGGCCTCATCAAATGGAGGTTAAAGAGTAGCTGCAAGGGCAGGGGCAGGTTTATGTGGCCTCAGCATGGGGGAGGGGGGAATGGGGTCACCCCGAAGATGCCACCTTTCTTTGCAGGCCCCAGTTCTCTCTCCACTCGCATCCCCACTCCCAGTGCAGTGGGCAAAACTTGCACCACACAGGAACAAATTAGGAGCCTTTGCAGCAACAGGTTCTGCCAGGGGTGGTTTATTTTTGCAGCAAATCTTAATGAGTAGCTGTCATTTCTGTGAAAGTTTGACATACAGATGGGCAATTCCTGTCACACCTGACTCCATAAGAGTGGAGAAGGCAGGGGAAAAACCACTCAGGACACACAACATTGTTCAAGGAATGCAATTCTCCATTTTATCAAATGTGTTTCAAACTGGAAATGGAACAAATTCAACTGGAAGCTTCTCTATATGCAAAACACCTGAGTATAAGCAAAGGGCAGGCCAGTCTTCAGGTTGCAGATGTATTTGTGACCATGGAGTTGTGTCTTGGGGGCTGGATGCTTAGCCATTGTCTGGTAGCTCATTATCCAAAAAACTGCTGCCAACTGTATCCTGGAAGTGGAAAGTGAGGAGATAACTCATAGATGACCCTAGTCTCGACTCCCACAGAGGCTAGAGCTTGAAAGGGAGAAGAAGGTCAACATATCAGACTAAAACCAGGTTTTCTTAAGGAGCAGATGAGGTTTACTGACAATACAAGTGTGTCAGGAACAGAGCTCAGTAAGGAATCTTGGACATCAGAAGTGATGGCCTAGGGAGCTGAAGCACAGAGCAGTGTCCATGCAGCAACCACTCCTCCACGGGCCTCGCCCTTGAGCACAGCCAGGCATCCACCTCCACGTAGGCTCCTGCCAGCAGGCTCTTGCAGCCTTGTTCTCTCCCTGTCTCTCCATTGACACAGCTGGGAGGATTCTTCTGTTCTTGCCTCTAAGACTAAAGTGACAAAAGTTGGGAGGACTTCCCAAGGAAGCTCTTGACTCCAGATGTAAATCACAGCTGCAGTGGGAAATGCTGACCTGGGGTTTCTGCAGGCAGAAGAATGGGCCTTTGACCTTTGAACAAACAAGGCCCTCTCATGTCAAGTTAAATATTAAAGAAAACTTCTCCTGTTTATTAGAAAGGGTCTTCAGACATAGAGGGCATCAAATAAATTAATTCTAGAAGGAAGAACTTGATGAGGAAAAGAAGAGAAATGCATAATTGGCACATATTCTCTATCCATAAACTTTAGATTTTATGACAGTGAGTACAAAATTTGTTAAAACATATTAGCCGCTTAGAAAAAAATGTTTTCTGTAAAAAATCTTTAGAGCTTTTGTCATTCTAAAATTGTCCCTGCATTCAACTGTCTTCAAGATGGAGGAAAACAATCATTTTAAATTGTATAAAGTCAATGGGTGGATACAAATGCAGTTTATTTCTTAATATAAAGAAAGATGAAACAGGAGCCAGCAGCCATTTGGAGAAAATACTGTATTAGAATTATTAACTTAAAACAATATGTAATATCCTTCTCATTTTGCTAACCCTACCTGTACATCGGCAGTCAGCAAAATTTTTCTACTAAGGGACAAATAGTACATATTTTATACTGTAGAAGCCACAGAGTTGCTGTCAGAAATGTCCAGCTCTGTCCTCATGGTGCAAGAGCAGCCATGGGCAATGCATGCATGAATGAGAGTAACTGTGTGTCTATTAAACTCTTATTTGCAGAAACAGGATGTGAGGTGGATGGGGCCCATGGGCGGTAGTGTTCTGACACCTGATCTAAACTTGCCCCTCCATCTATGCCTTGCCTGCTCTCACTGTCTCTTCAATCAAGGGCCCAGCCCAGTGACTAAAAGTGTGGGGAAAGAGCGTCTGTTTGTCAGGTTCAGTTGTGGTAGACACCGAGCGGTGGATGTCACAAGGGTATCTGCAGAAATATGTGAATCTTTGCCAGAAGCATGAGAATTAAGCAAGTGGAATGTTACATAAAAACAAACAGTTGAAAATCTAAAATGTGTAAAAAATACACATCTAGAATAGCAGAAATAATCTTGAAAAATAACAAAATTGGAAGGCTATGATTTCCTGATTTCAAGCCTTTAACTATAGTAATCAAGAAAGTGCAGTGTTGACATGATCAGGACACACAAATAGAGCAAAGAAAGAGAACCAAAGGTCCAGGAATCACTACACACTTATATAGACAAATGATTTTAGAATTGAATGCAAAAACAATCCAGTGGGAAGAGCTATTTTTGACAAAGCTTACTGTAGCAACTAGATATGTCTATGTAAAATAAATAAATAGATAAATACAAAACTGACATTTATTTGTAGAAATGAATAAGGAGAATATCGAAGGAACCACAGTGTTAAGGTTACAGTCATCCACCATAAAAGAAAAATCTAAAAAGGAGTCACAGAGAAAAAATAAAAAAGGTATATGAAATTTCAGACATGTGACAATGCTAAGGTTTCTCTTCCATGTCTTTTCCTTAAGAAGCTCCTGAACAGACGTGTTCCATTCTAAAATGGTAAACAAATAAGGAATAAATCACGTTCTCCAGAAGGAAGGAGAGCCATTCTAACTGGGACGTACAACTATCACAGTGACAACCGTGTAGTTGACCCAGAGAACAAACAGTTCTCCACTGAGCCGAGAAGGGAGCGCTCCAGGATGGGTGTCTCTACACGAGGTTTATGACTGTGTGGAGAACTCAAGCAGAATGAGGGAAGAGACAGCCGAAAGGAATCACACTGATTATATGCACAATCCTATCCAGGAAAAGGAAAGGTAATATAGAAGAAGAAGAAGAAAAAGGCATAGTGAACTATTTTGCACAGCTCAGGTCAGATTAATGTCAATAGCAAACATTCATTCCATCAGAAATGTTCCTTCTCCAGTGTAAGAGGACAGGGCCACTGCAATTGTGTGCATCGGTTGTGGGAAGTGTACATCAAAGTGCTGCGTCATCCTCTAGCCTGTACGTTTCCCTTACAAAGTGCTCACAGGGGATAGTGCTTTCAGGAAGTGTTAATATGCCCAAATAAAATGCATATGTAAATATATAGAGACACATATATGTATATATATAAATGCTATTGCTAAATAGAGAAGCAAACATCGCAGAAATCAGTTAACAGATGTAGGGTACTTTTTAAATAAGCAGTACTTAGTGTTGGTCCACAGTTATGATTTTTTTAAAAAATTAAAAATTATCATACCATTTGAATTTTTTCTTACACAAGTACATTACTTTGATTAGGAAAAAATACTCTTCTGATGTGATCATCCTTTCTCATTGATGTCTGTTATCATCATTTAAACTTTATCCGACATTTGGGAATGGGACTACATTTGAGAGTAACCTTCAGCTTTGATGGTATTTAAAGCTGATATCTAACCTGTGGAGAATTAACTTTTTTCATGCTTTCTTTTGTTACTAAACAATAAATGGGCAGGCACCCTGTCATCCCAGCGCTTTTGAATGATTGCATGAGCCCAGGTGTTCAAGATCAGGTTAGGAAACATAACGAGACCGCTTCTCAATAAAAAACTTCACAAAGTTCCGGGCATAGTGGCGAATCCCTATAATCTGAGCTACACGGGAGGCTGAGTCGGAAGGACGGCCTGAGTGCAGAAAGTTGAGACTGTGGTGAGCCACATCATGCCACTGCACTCCAGCCTGGGCAACTAAGTGAGACCCTGACTTCCGGGTCAGACTTCCGGTTTTCACTCCAGCGTACGACACGCCTACGGTCATCACTCCTGTCTGTGCCAGAGGAGAAACTCGCACAGACGGAAGATCAGCCACTCTTTTTAGGCCAGTGAGGGAACTGAGGTCACGGGGCAAACCACCGCGGCCCACAGTGAATGATCGACAGCTGGACGCAGAAATGTGCTTTGGGGCACAGGACCTCACCAACAGAATCCTCGACGGAGCACATGCTGCGGCAGGAAACCCCAGACTGTGATCTAAAAATGGTTGGCGGCTCCGTCTGGAAGACGCGGAGAGTTCATGATTCCCGAAGGGCCTGTCTTAGAAGGGCTTCCACACTCTGGCAGATCTTGAGAGGACCTACGAGGTTCTCACGGTAAACACCGGAGAGCCGTACCTACCCTTGCGCCTTGGGGTGGGGCAAGAAGAGGAATGCAAGTCAGCTGGACAAACAGCAGACAATTGTTTTCCTCCTGGCAGGGTCTGCTTGAAGAAGACATAATTCACCAGAACCTGACTGGCCTCGAGAAAGAAACATACACAACTAGAGCCTGTCACTAAGTTTATTTAAATAGAAATTTCTCTGCTGACCAAGATGGCTGATGCCTGTAATCCCAACAACTTGGGAGGTTGAGGTGAGAGGATAGTTGGAATCCAGGGGTTCGAAACCAGCATGGACCACTTGGCAAGACCTCATCTCTACAATACATTAAAAAATTAGCCAGAGAAGGGAGTGCACGTTTGTAGTCCAAGCTGCTTGGATGGATGGGGTGGAAGGATTACCTGAGTCTAGCAGGTCAAGTGTCGGTAGCCATAGATGTGCGCTAGACTTCAGCCTGGGCAAAGGAGTGAGATTCTCACAAACAAAAAATAATAAAGTGAAAGAAAAGAAATAAAGAATGAAATATTTCTAGTAGATACATAGGAAATGGAGGAAACAAAATCAAGAACACGATAAGTTTTAGTCTGTGAGTTTTACAGCTCAAACAAACACTGAACACCGACTAGCTGTTATCGTGATGGCGCAAGGACCACCCTCTGAAAGGTTTTTACCCCACAAACATGAAAATCATTAAAAAAAATTATTGAGTGTTTTCAAGGGGCATTTTAGTCACGTTCCTGATAACCTTTAGAAGTTAACAGACACCTTGAAAAGCAGAAAGGGAAGAGTATCTTAAAACAATAGCCAGGAGAGTTAGAGTCAGAACAAATTTGTTTCGCTATAAAAACTAAAGACAGCATCTTAATATATGTCCCTGAGTTGTTCCAGAAATCTGCTCCCCCCTAACACCTCAACCAAAAGCTACAAATATCTTCCTCTGCTCAGGCTGCCACTACAAAATACTATAGAGTGAGGGGCTTAAACAACAGGAATTTACTTTTTTGAAATTCAGAAGACTGGAAGTCTAACTAAACAATGTCCCCATAGTGTGCTTATGGGTAGAAGACTCTCTTCTGGTCTGCAGTCAGCTTCCTTCGTATAATGTCTTCACATGTGCAAAGAGAGAGAGGAGGTACAAGCTCTTTGGCACCTTCCTATAAAGTCATAAATCACATCATCAGGGCTCCACCCTCATGACCTTATTGACACTAAATTATATGACAAAGGTCACATTTCCAATTACATTCACAATAGGGTTGGAACTCCAACATATACCTTTTGGGGAGCACAATTCATTCTATGATAAAGCATATTAGAAAAACAACAATTAAAACACTGTTTGGATAGCAAATATTGAGAGACACACTGATAGAGTTCAGAAATGTGGGAATAATTAGACTGGGGATATAAAACAACAGTAAGTAATATACAAAAAATGCTAGTGGAAAAAGTAGTCAACAAACACAAATATATACATGATATTAATTGAGAGATGAAATCTATTTTTAAAATTGCATAAATAAGAAAAACACAACAGAACTAAAGAAGACTTTTGCTCACCAATAGACTGAACGTGACCGAAAAAAAATCAATCAACTTAAAAAAAGACAATGTGACTTCCATGCAACATCCTGTTACATAATATTTATTTTATATTCTTCATGTATTAAAGTCATATTTTAACAATGTTGACTTTATATAAAACAGAAAGGTGAAATTAAAAAGAAAACATTACCTGTATCTTCACCATCTGGTTTAAATTTTTTTTTTTTAAATCTGGAGTCTTACTCTCTTGCCTAGGCTGGATTGCACTGACATACTCATGGCCACTGCAGCCTTGAGCTGCTGGGCTAGACTTCCAAGTAGCTAGAACTGTAGACTTGTGCCATCATGCCCTGGTTATGTTTTTTTTTTTTTTTTTGAGTTAGAGTCTCATTCGGTCCCCCAAACTGGAGTGCAGTGGCTGCTCCCGGCCACCTCAGCCTCGCTTGCTGGGCTCCAGCGATCCTTCCGCCTCAGCCTTCTGAGTAGCTGGAACTACAGGCACGCGCTACCACGCCCGGCTGATTTTTGATTGATTGTAGAGATGAGGTCTGCCAAGTTGTCTAGGCGGGTCTCGAATCCGCGGGCTCAGGCAATCCACTCACCTCAGCCTCCCAAAGGCGCGGGATTACAGGCTGAGCCACCGAGCCCAGCTGTTTTTTATTTATTGTAGAGATGAAGTCTCATAAAGTTGCCCATGCTTGTCTCAAATCCCAGGGTTTAGGGTAACCTCTCACCTACACCTCCCAAAGTGATGGGATTATAGGTGTGAACCACTGCACCTAGGAAATATTTTAGAAAATTCATTTTATGTTCCTCTTCTGATAAAAGCTATAATGAAAGAAATGTGCAATTTGAGGTTTTCATAAAATTAATTTTCATTAAGTAGCCAAAATGGCTGAAACAACCAACCAAATTGTCACCTACTCTTTTTGTGCCATTGACTTACGCTTGGTTCAGTGGTTCGCACACTGATTATTCTTACAGTACTGCCCCGTGATAATGCTGAAGAACATGGTGAACAACCATGATAATGTTCCTCTCTTCAAGTAGCTCAAAGTTTTCATAAGGAGACAGACATGCAAACAGAGACAATGAGGTTTGTATGGAAGCATTTTTAAAAACACACAGCATTCTTCCTAGGTGTGTGTGCATCATGAATTATTGTCTTCAGAGGACAAACTCTCCTCCAGAGGATGTGATGCTGGCTCAGAGTCTAGATGCCTAGAAACAGTGTCTCCTGGACCAAGGAGGTGAAGGCTGGAGATAGGCGACAGACCTGAGCACAGCTTACAATGCATGCAAATTCACATGTCCCTGGGTAGAGGGTTACTCTGGCATCCATGCGGGCTGAGGTTTGTGTGGGGAAAAAAGTGACAGGTTGTGCTCCAGGCAGTGGAAGTCTCAGATGGTCAGGAGGGGAAGACTCAAACATGACCCTCTCTCCAAGGCTTATATTGTAAGGAACCAGAAGCACATTCTCTGAGTCTTAGAGCCAGCTGAATGGTCTGGTAGAGACAGAATGAACTCTCCTTGACCAAACCTAGTCAGGTTCTTCTGAGCCCTCTTCTCACCTAGGTTTCAGTCTTAGCCCGATTCCTAGCTTTGGCTGGGCAAGTCTGTTTTTACCAGATATCCTGCTAAGGTATTTCACACCCTTGATACTTGATCCTTCTGATATCTGGATCATGTTTCTCATGCCCAATTTTTGTTAGGAATTCCTTGTCCTGCTTTTTACAAGACTTCTGTAAGGTCAATATTTTCTTTCTTTCTTTCTTTTTTTTTTTTGAGTTGGAGTCTCACTCTTGCGCCCAGACTAGAGTGCAGTGGCCACTCCCGGCCACCGCAGCCTCGACCTGCTGGGCTCCGGCAATCCTTCCGACTCAGCCTTCCAAGCAACTGGAACTACAGGCGTGCTCTACCACTCCCAGCTAATTTTTTGATTTGTTGTAGAGATGAGGTCTCACAGTAGCCCAGGCGGGTCTTGAACCTGTGGGCTCAGGCAATCCACTCATCTCAGTCTCCCAAGGTGCGGTATTCCAGGCTGAGCCACTGAGCCCCGCTAAGACCAATATTTTTTTACTTGTAATCTGATTTGTTTTGCTCAGGCTGGAGTGCAGAGGCATGCATGCTCACGGCCACCCCAGCATCGACCTTCTGGGCTCCAGTGATCCTTCTACCTCATCATTCTGAGTAGCCAGGAACTACAGACTTGTGCTATCATGCCCGGCTATTTATTTATTTTATTGTAAGAAGAGGTCTTACCATTTGTCCATTCTGGTCTCAAACCCGCGGGCTCAGGGAATCCACTCACCTCTACCTCTCAAAGTGCTGGAATTACAGGCTGAACCACCAAGCCCGGATTGTGAGGTCACATTAACAAGATTGTCTTCCATCCACTGAACCTTTGTCTTTGTTTCTTGACTGTAAACCTCCACTTGTCTTTGTGGGATTCAGACTTGAGCTGTGTCATCCTCTCTACTGTAATTGTCTTGGCACCTATGACAGTAGTCTTGAAGGATGTCTTCCTGACCATTTTAACAAATGTCACACTAATTCTATTTGTCAAGAGGAACCTTATGCTCATATTAGACAGGAGGGTAGGTAGGAGTTGAGTCCCTCAAGCTGGACATAGAGAAAGAAAAGGAAGGACAACAGGACAAGGTGCAGGTCTCAGAGAGGCCCTTGAGGCAGCAGGGAGAAAAATCAGAGAATTCTCCTAGAGCCTTCCCCTCCACTGTTCTGAAGTCACCAAAAGGACAGTTCAACCAAGTATGTTGGTTTTTTTTTAAGGGAAATATTTTCAACACAATTCTATGCACATAAAAATATTTTCATTACATATTATTAGATATAAAAACCAACACAAGGAGCATTGTGTAGTGCATACACCTGCTGGTGCTTGTTTGTGATGGTGTCTAATTAATCCTTAGTTTTTATGGGCAACTTTTTTCTTTGCAATATTGAAAATTCTAGGCCACCCAATTCTTGTTAGGATTTGGGAATCATAATAGTTATGAAGAAGAGTGTATAACCCTCACAAAAAAACAAAACAAAAAAAAGCACCTCATACCCGAAAAAGAGGGAAAATTGCAGCAGGCATGAAGTGCTTCTGTGTGCTCTTTGGGAATGCAATTAATATATCATACTCATCTGTCCTACCATTTTAGTACATTTCTCGTTTCCATGGCATTGATTATGATAATAATAAAAGAATTAATCTTTTGGTGGGATACTTAGCTTCTTTAAGATTAAAGTATAGGCCAGGCTCAGTGACTCAGTCTGCAATCCCAGCACTTTGGGAAGCCGAGTTGTGTGGATTGCCTGAGCCCACATGTTCGAGACCAGACCAGGCAACTTGGCGAGAACTCGTCTCTATAATAAAAAAAAAAAAATCTGGGTATGGTAGCAAGCATCTGTAGTTCCGGCTACTTGGAAGGCTGAAGTTGAAGGATTGTCAGAGCCCAGCAGGTCGATGCTGGGGTGGCTGTGAGCATGCCACTGCACTCTAGCCTGGGTGACGGAGTAAGATTCTAACTCATAAAAGTTAAAGTTTAAAGTATAAAGTTTAAAGTATAAAGTTTAAAGTATAAGTTACATAAAATAAACTATACAGATTTTAAACACACAGTTGAAAATTTTTTAATAGCTACAGGGGGTACAAATAATTTTTGCTCACATGAATGCATTTTATTAGGGTAAAAAGCCTGGCCTTTAAGTGTGTCCTCCTGCACACCTGTGTGCACTTTACCTGGTAGGTAATTTTTCATTCCTATGCACCCTCTAGCTTTTGAGTCTTCAACGTCCACTATGACCTTCTATTTGCCTTTGCGATTTCTTAGTGTAATGCCCACTTATTGGCCAAGTGCGATGGCTCAGGTCTGTCATCCCAGAACTTTGGGAGGCTGAGGCAAGAGGATTGCCTGAGTCCAGGGGTTCAAGTCCAGTCTGGGCAAATTGGCAAGACCTCATCTCTACAATAAAAAAATTAGCCAGGTGTCATGGCACACATCTACGGTTCCAGCTACTTTCAAGGTCGAGGTGGAAGTATCCCCTGAGCTCAGAGGTCAAGGCTGTGGTGTCTGTGAGACTGTCACTGCACTCTTGCCTGCATGACAAAGTGAGACTTCAACTCAAAAAAAAAAAAAAAAAGAAAATCCCACTTATCAGTCACAAAATGTGGCATTTGATTTTCTGTTCCTGAAACACAAGATTTGGACAAATGCCTGTAAACTGCATCTCTAGCAAGAGAGAGTTGAGTGCTGTCTTTGGTGAATCCTGTCCTGCCTTTTCCAGGCTATGCACTTTTCCCGACCCCAGAATAACAAGAACAGCTAATGTGCCTCATGATGTGGAGAGTCACTAATGTGTAACCAGAAAGCAGGAAAAGTTCCTTTGGGAGACTTCTCCAGTAAGCTCAGCCGATCAATATGAAAGCCCTGAAACACTGGGGGTGAAAGTTTGGACCGCTTGGATGAATAAGACAGGAAAGTTACTCTGGTGTGTCTTTAGTTCTACCCTTGACTAGTCACAAAGTGTGGTCTTTTCCACAAAATCATATCTGCTGTTCACCTCACCCTATCTGCTGAACAAATACCTACCCTGTCCCAGAATGTAATACGATACCTGTAAATGCAGAGAAGGTTTACCTGGGTTCCTTGCTTCAGAATTACGTCTTCAGCTCTCACAGATAGGCCACTACCTTATTTACACCCCATTTTGTTCCTGGAAAAAACACCACAAAAGGGTAGTTATTCCTACTTGGTCATACCAAGAGAAGCTGCAGTGACGCTGGGCCCTGCCCAGGGCAGAAGGCATTATTTACATGCTTCTTTAATATAATTTTTCTTTTGAGTAGGAATCTTACTATCACCCAGACTGGAGTAGGTGGCACGTCCATGGCCACCACAACCTCCACCTGCTGGACTCAGGTGATTCTTTTGCCTTAGCTTTCCAAGTAGCTGGAAACACAGGTGTGCAACACCATGTCGCACTAATTTTTAAAATTTCTTGGAGAGATGAGGTTGCATCAATTTTTCTAGTCTGGTTTGAACCCATGGGCTCAAGCAACCCTCCAGCCTCCTCCTAAAGACTTGGGATTACAGCAGTGAGTCACTGAACCCGGCATGCTGTATCATAATTAACAGCCACTTTCTTCACTGTCCTTTTTTCTTCACTTGCTTCTTGGTGGAACTATTTCTTGTTCACTGGTACCTGTTATTTAGATTTGACTACCAATGGTGATATTAATTTACCAGTTTCCATCGGTAGGAGTGAAGTCACCCTTCAGTGTTACAGAGACTGAAAGTAGAGCATGTCGAGAAAGCATCAATGATATTTGCAAAATGGGTTACATTATGCTATTTTTCAACTTTTTCTAAGAAAGGAACTGGGAAGTAAATGCTTATTACTTTTTTTTTTTTTGAGTTGGAGTCTCACTCTGTCACCCAGACTGGAGTGCAGTG
>NW_006985727.1:0-652 GCF_000164805.1 Carlito syrichta
CTGTGACCATGCCACCGCATTCTAGGCTGGAAGACAGAGTGAGACCCGCCTCAGAAAAAAAAGTCCTTTAGCTGAAGTAGTTATGGATGAAATAGTATGATGTATGGGATTTGCTTCAAAATAATATGTAAGAAAGGGAGGTGGACAAAACAGAACTGACCATGAGTTGCTGAGGATGGGTGATTGGTGGGTAGGTTTATTATACTATTCTGTCTACTTTTGTATATATTTTTAATTATGCATACTGAAAAGGTTAAAAAAAACTTTTAAAGCATGTGAATGGGAAGGAGTGAAGATGGTGGACTCAGAGCACTCATGCCACAGGGCATGAAAGGGCAGCACTTGAAAGGGAAATAGAGGGATGGGAGAGGTTTTTCAGGGCAGAGGATACAGCATCCTTGGGAAGATGGAGGGGAAGGTGTGGGGCATGGTGGTGGGGAGGAGGGAGAAATCAAAGATACTAAAAGAGAGGATATGGATGAGAAAGCAAGTTTCTGGGGACCATCCAGGTCACAGAGAGAAGAGTCACCTTGGAAGAGGAAAATGGAAGGAAGATTTTAGAGAAAAATACATTGAAGAGGAGACAAAGCAACAGTTGCTTTTTTAGCACTTAAAAATATGCCATAGCTTCAAATACCCAGATAGCAAAGCC
>NW_006985728.1:0-627 GCF_000164805.1 Carlito syrichta
AGTAGAACTGACTGGTCCCGTGATGCTTTGGACATGGAGTGCGTGCGGCAGGTGAATCAGTAAGATGCCTAAGCTTTTTGGCTTGAGAAGGTGGGTGGATGGTGGTATCTTTTCCTGAGAAGAGAATGAGGGAGGGAGGAGCAGACTGTGTGGGTGGGAAGTGAATAGTTCTATTTTGACTTCATTTACTTGGAGACAACTATTTGACACCTAAATGGATACATCCCGGAGGGAATACGTTATGCATATTTGAGTTTCAGGGGAGAGGTCTGTTTGACATAAACTTGGGAGTCATCAACCTGAAAACAATATATGAAGTCATGAGACTGGCTGAGATGGTGAAGGGAGGGGATATAGATAGAGAGGAAAGCCCGCCCCCGGGGGATGCTGATTACTGGGGCATGGCACTGCTTAGAGGTCCAGAAGAGGAGGGGAATGAGAAGCAGCAGCCAGGGAGGCAGGAGGACCATGAAGAGAGAGCTGTGCAATGGGAGCAGTGAAGAAAGTGGCCAAGGGCGGGCCAGACACTGGGGCAAGCTAAGCCAAGTGCAGCCTGAGCTGTGACTTTTGGGCCTAGCCAGGGGATGGCAGTCATTGGCTCTCTGGACAAGACAGGAGCCTGGCTGG
>NW_006985729.1:0-841 GCF_000164805.1 Carlito syrichta
GGAACAGAAGAGGTTCCATCCCTCTTGCTATTTTTTCATCACCTCTTCAGAAGTATTCAAATGAGTTGAGACAACTGCTTCACTTGGCATTTGGATCCGTCTATTACTACTCCAGGGCTCAAGTGCTTAGTCATTTCTTAGCTCATGTCACTGCCACTTTGTTCTCGCATTTGACACTGACTCCAATAACCTTGTAGCATCTGCCCTCCCAATTCCCTTGAAAACCCTGAGCAGCCTGCTTCGATGAATGCTCCTTTGAATGTCCTTCTCTCTCTCTCTCTCTCTCTCTCTGTGTGTGTGTGTGTGTGTGTGTCTCCCTCTCATGACAAGAAAAAGAGCTATCAGGTTTCTAGAGCATTCTTGAATAGTTAATTCCTGGAGTCCTTGTCCTCACTTCTTCCCCTCTGTACTTTACTGGTATTTGCTCCAAAATCTCCTTTTCAAACAATGACCTGACACTGAGCTGAGATTTCCAAGTGCTAACTCCCTGGCACCAGTCCTGTAGGTGCTGAAAGAATTTTTCCCTGATTTGCACACAAACCCTTTCATTTTGTTGCTTATCAGGGTCAGTTCGGCTTTTTGCCTTGTCTACAAGGTGATTTGGAGGCCGTGGCCCAGAGAACAGGTTAGAGAGATCTTTCTCCTTTCTCCGCTCTCACCTGGACATTTGGAAATGCACAGTCCATCCAGGCTCTTATTTATACCTCACAAGCAGAGTCCCAGGGTGGACACTGACCTACATATCAGCTTTTCAGGCTACTTTCAGGAAGGTCTGAAAAGTTCTCCAGCAGCTCGCCTGTACTGTTCGCATGCCTTTGCTCAGAGAAAAGCTTATCTAAAG
>NW_006985730.1:0-1000 GCF_000164805.1 Carlito syrichta
TGGCAGAATTAAAGGAGAAACAGATAAACCCATTATTTTACTGGAGATTTTATCACACCTCTCTCATTTATTGAATCAACAAGAAGAATAAAAATTCAATACAAAGGAAATTTAAATAACACAATAAACAATTTAATGTAACTCACACACACTCTAAGTCTAACAACTGCAGGAGAAACACCCCTTTTCAATGCTCATGTAAAGTTCTCTAAAACAGACCTTGTTCTGGGCCATAAAGCAATAGTTAACACATATTAAATGATTGAAAGCACACAGTTATGATATTTATAAACAGTAAAAATGAACTAGAAATCAACAACCAAAGTATAACACTGAGGTACACAACTCTTAGAAATTCAGCAAGATTATCCTAAGCAATTTATCGAAAAAATAAGAAATCATAATAAAAATTTTAAAATATTTTGAACATAAGCATATTATGTGTACAACATCATTAAATATGTTTTGATGTAAAATACTGGCACTTAGAAATTGATACTTTCAAACGAACACATTGAAAAAGAATATATAAAATTAAAGATGCAAGCTGCCAACTCAAAATCTAAAAGTATATGGATAAGTAAAACATACAAGTAAAAGTCAAGAAAATATAAAACGGACATATAATAGAGAATATCAACAAAGTCTATGGTTAACTCTTTGAAAGATTAATAAAATCAAAAACACCTAACAAGATTGACTTTTTAAAAGAAGAAAAAAATAAATTATGTGCATAAAAAATGAAGGAATATATTAAAACAGGTTTTTTTAGATTTTAGAAAAATATAAATAATAGTAAGTGGATATTTTAAGCTAATTCATGATGATAAATTTGACAATGTCAAGAAATAAACACATTCTTTAGTAACAATGTACTAAAATGAAAACAAATATGTGAACAAAAATTAGTCCCACATCTATCTGTTAATGATCACATAATTTTAATTCTCCATAGAAAATGACACTGACCCAGATGTCCCCACTACTGAATTCCCCTATA
>NW_006985730.1:2134-3002 GCF_000164805.1 Carlito syrichta
CCACGCAAGGCCAGATATTGTGCCCCTCCCCCCACTGCTACCGTTCTACTCCTGTGTGGAAATCTCCGGTCCCAGCCCCTTCCAGATCCCTCCCCGGCTGCATTGTCTCCAGCCCGGGCACCCGGCATCAAGCCACCGGTCACACAGGGAGGCTCTGGGCACCCGCCCCTCAGAGACGCTGGTTCCATTTCTGGCTGAAGTCCTCTGTGGGGTCCCAGCGCCACTCTCGCTGTCTAGAGCCTGCCCTTTGGAACTTTGGAGCTCTGGAACTCCGGGTCCACCCTGGCTGAGGCACACAGCGTGAGACCCCAAGCCAGAGGACCCAGACAAGCGGAGAAAAACAGACCTGCTTAAACTACCTAGCCATTCTCCAGGCAGAGACTTCCATTGCCCCGCCCACCTAGCAACAAACTACCTCAGCTCCTAAGGCAACAGTGTGAAACAGGAGACAAAGCCCCACCCCTATGCTGCAACGAAAAACAAAAGGGAGAGGCTGGAATCGGAGACCACAGAAGTGACTCTAGTCTGATCCCTTACTTTGACCTATGATTTTATCATTGAAACTGTTGGTCTAGATTACGTTTGGTGTTTACCTTCTGACTTATACTGTTTCTTGATTTTTTTGGCCTGTCTCTGTTTAGCTATCAGTATTCTTTAGGGAATCTTTCTTACCTGTCTTTTTTCACTTCTTCCCAGCCCTGTGTCTCTCTCTCACCTGATAGTTGGTATGTATATCTGTTTTCCCTCTTGCACTTCTCCCTTTCGCTTATTTTGACTTATGATTTTTATCATTGTAACTGTTAGTTTAGATCACGTCTGTTGTTGACCTTCTGACCTACACTGTCTCTCGATTTTATTGACCTGTGTC
>NW_006985731.1:0-567 GCF_000164805.1 Carlito syrichta
AGTTACCTGACTTAACTAGTTGGCTAAAGAGATAGCTAGCTGATTTAATGAGTTGGTTAATGTGTTAGCTAACTGTTTTAACTAGTTTATAAACAAGTAAATTAGCTTATTTAACTGTTGAAGATCGAGTTAGCTAGGTGACTTTACATGTTGCGTGACTAGTTGACTGACTAGTTAACTGGTTTAACACGTTGGCTGACTACACGGCCGACTTGTTAGCTGCCTTAACATGTTGACCTATTAGACGGCCCACTACTTAGCTGGGTCAAATAGTTGACTGACGAGTAGGCTCACTAGTTAGCTCAGTTAGCTAGTTGGCATGCTGGTTTGTTGAACAAACAGCTCACTGACTAATTGACCAACAATTTAGCAGGCATAACTAGTAGGCTTACTAGTCACCTGAGCTAATTTATCAGCTGACAAGTTGGCCGACTAGTTGGCTGGTTTTTTAGCTAACTCAACTAGTTGACCAGCTAGTAGGCTGACCAGTTAGCTGACTTAATTATGTGGCCTTCGTGTGAGCCGACAGATGAGCTGAATTAACAAGTGGCTGGAGAGTGAGCTGAA
>NW_006985732.1:0-538 GCF_000164805.1 Carlito syrichta
AGATTTGCTAAAAGAACTAATTTGCTTCTTGGAGATAATGGGGTTATTGAAAGTCTTTGACTAAGTGAACATAGTTAAGCAAATAAAAAACTGCAAATTTGGGACAAGCATGTTTCGGGCCCCCTCCCGCTTGGGAGCTTTTCTGGCTTCAAAAAACTCCTGCTTTCTTACCCTATAAAGAATACAAATAAAACTGCAAATTGGGGACTTTCCATTATATTTAACTAGGAAAAAGTAAACCCGCTCTAGACAGACCAAGAGAGAGACTGAGGAAATTCCTTGAAATACTTACAGAATGAGGCTGAGAGTTTAGGTCAGATTAACTGAATTTTACCCAAGTAACGGACCTTTGGGATATCTCCTGTGGCCAAAGAGGCCTTGGATTGCTCATTCTGTTTTAGAATACTTGAATCACTAAGGTAATTTATGAACATGTTTGAGTCTTGAGGGGGTGTCATATGGGACCCTCTTGTGAAGGCATCCTTCTATCATCTTTAAATAGGCTCTTACTAGATTTGCCAGTTGGAGTCTTGATTCC
>NW_006985733.1:0-531 GCF_000164805.1 Carlito syrichta
CTCTGAAGTCTGTGATCTTATCAGTTCATGGTGATGAGTGCTGGGAAGGGTGAGGCAATGTTTAATCCTCTTGATCCAGATCCAGATAATAGTAAGTCTCTGAAGTCTTCAAATCTCAATCCCTAGCATTTATAAAGGTGTTTTACCTTTTAAAAAGAACACTCACCATCTCTTCCGTGAAGAGTGAGTCTTCTGTCTTTAAGAAGCAGAGGGGAGAGGGGAGAGAAGGGCATGGTGTGTTTAGGGAAGTCAAATAATGCTAGGTTAGTGGAACCAAAAAGATGGGGACATGGTTTCCTTGTCATCTATTGTGTCACCAACCTCTAGCACATAGTAGATACTCCAAAGACATTTGCTAAGTAGAAGGGGTAAGTTCTGGGAGATGACACAGGAAAGAAAGGCTAACGCCTGAACGTCCAGGACTTCAGACAACATAATAGCTAGCTTCTCACCTATAGTGACTTAAGGGTGCATTACGAAACTCTGGATGTTTTTCTAAGCTCTACTTGGATAAACAGCTTATAAAATACA
>NW_006985734.1:0-528 GCF_000164805.1 Carlito syrichta
CAGTGAGACCCTGTTTCTACAAAAAGTTTAAAAATTAGCTGGGTGTGGTGGTGTGCACTTGTAGTTCCAGCTACTTGGAGACTGAAGTTGAAAGATCACTTGAGCACACGAGTTCAAAGTTACAGTGAGCTGACTGCATCACTGCGCTCTAGCCAGGGTAACAGAAGGCCTTGTCTCAACAAAAGCCTGTATGTGTGTGTGTGTGTGTGTGTGTGTGTGTGTGTACACACACACACACATGCACACACACATACATACACACACACATACATACACACCAGTGAAAGTGGCTATTTACCAATAAAAATGTATGGACGTTAGGCCAGTCGTGGTAGCTCACGCCTGAATCCCAGCACTTCAGGAGGAAAAGGCAAGAGGACTACCTGAGCCCAAGACCAGCCCGGGCAACTTGGCAAGACCTCATCTCTACAATAAATTGAAAAAACTGCCAGGTGTAGTGGTGCATGCCTGTAGTTCCAGGTACTCGGAAGGATGAGGTGGAAGAATCGCTTGAGCATAGCAGGTAGA
>NW_006985735.1:0-525 GCF_000164805.1 Carlito syrichta
ATTCAGAAACAGCCAGAAGTAATCTGGTCCCATGCTCAGTGGCCCTTAGGTGCCAGGAGGTTTCCTGAGAACTCCCAAAGCTTGAAGGAAACCATTAATATTTTAATCCAGGCAGTGTTGAGTCCACTATGGAGATCTAGAGCAAAGGATACAAATGTAGCATGGAATACAAATGAACCAGCAGATCTGAGGCACAGTTGCAGACATTCCTGAGATCAGCTGACAGACGGGGGGTGGGGGCTGGTGCACAACATGTGTCTGCAATTTTCCTGACCCTATTACACAGTTCTCCCAAGTGACTGCTGTTTCTGCGTGTAGTAAATTTCTCAAACCCAATCCAAATTCTTCATTATTATATTGTATATATTATGTGTCATTATAAAACAGATATATTATTTTTTACTTCCAGCATATTATCATACACCAAAATCTCCAGAAAAATCTGTACAGTTTGATGCAGATGATGAAATGCAGATGAATTTTCTCATATTTATGCAGAGTCTAAAATTGTTATCGCAGCATCGA
>NW_006985736.1:0-631 GCF_000164805.1 Carlito syrichta
TTGCTTACTTGATGCTTTAAGTGACACAAAAGTTTCTTGGTTTTGTTTTGTTTTTTGAGTTGGAGTCTCACCCTGTCACCCAGGCTGGAGTACAGTAGCACGCTTATGGGCCACCACAGCCTCTACCTGCTGGGCTTAGGTGATCCTTCTGCCTCAGTCTTCCATGTAGCTGGGAGTACAGGCACACGCCCAGCTAATTTTTTGATTTATTGTAGAGATGAGGTCTCGCCAAGCTGCCCAAGCTGGTCTCAAACCTGTGAGCTCAGGCAATCCTCTCACCTTGGCTTCCCAAATTTCAGCTCAGTTGTCAAGGTGTATGACATTGGTTCTTGCAAGTGTCAGGAAGTGTCTTGTGCCAGGTGTGGTGGTGTATGCCTACAATAGTCCCAGGTTCCCAGCAGGCTGAGGCAGGAGAATTGCTTGGGCCTAGGAACCTGGGCTCGTAGTGAGCTGATTGCACCTGTGAATAGCCATTGTACTCCAGTCTGGACAACATAATGAGACTTTGCCTCTTTAAAAAAGAAAAGTAGCTTTTAAGCAGATATAGAAGGATGAAATAAACATTGTCATAAGCTAAGTTAAGCTCATTTTTAGTTATGACATCTCAATCTATTGTGTTTCATGTCTAGAA
>NW_006985737.1:0-992 GCF_000164805.1 Carlito syrichta
ACACCACCATAAATATCATCATTACCGGTGAGTTCCTGTGAACTACAAAATCGCTGTTTTCCCCTGGATAGTGTTCAGACTCAGTAAGAACTGCCCTTGACACATCCGGAGCAGATGGCTTCACTGTGACATGATAATCTAGACTGGGTTTGAATTGAGAATTCTGGACACTCTCTCCATCGCACCCCATTTTCTTTCTGTTGAATTTCTGCAAATAATATGGATATCTTTTGAGGAATCATGATGGATTAGGATGCCCTAGCCTGCCATTAGTGATAGACCCCAAATGTACCCAGTCTCGAATATAATGTCAGCTTATTTCTTGCTCACAATCCAAAACAGATATCCTTCCGCCCTATGGCGATTTGGCAACGCAGGGTCCTTCTGTCAGTGTCTCAACCGCCTGCTCAGGCCTTGAGGCCCTTTAAGAATTTCTGTTCCCTTCCAGGTTGGAATTCAGTCACGGGGCTACACCTGACTGGCTGTACCGGTGGCTGGGAAAACCTAGAGACCCAGGAAGACCAGAAAAACGGTCTTTGGTAGGTATCTAGTACTTTCCACCATCCATCCTAATCTCGATAGCTGGACAAATCCTGTCTACCCCCCCTTAAGTTTGTCAATATCCCTGTTACATCCCAAGACCCCCAAGACACTCATATACCTGGCTTCCCCGCTCGCCCTTCCCTGCTTTGTTTTCCTCATATCACTTAGACTGGTGGCTGGTTCTATTATTGTTCCCAGGCATTGACTCTTCCCTGCAGAGGATGTTGCATCCCACCCATTGCCCATGGACTTACAGTTCTTCCACGAAGGTAAAATCTATTGCCCTCCCCATGGTTGCACTCGGCCCTGAACCCCCGTCCCCCCATGTCCAACGGGACATTTGTATGTGGACCCGAAGAGCAAATCAGAGAAGACGCTTCGCAAGTGCCGATATCATGGCAGTCATGCCTTCCCTCTGCTGCGAGAACAGCATAGGCCAAACGGGGTAC
>NW_006985738.1:0-7358 GCF_000164805.1 Carlito syrichta
AAGCGAACTAACTCAGAAACAGAAAACCAGACACCACATGCTTTCACTTCCATGTGGGAGTTAAATGGCCACAAAGATGGAATTTATGGGCACTGGGAGGTACAATATTCACTATCTGAGAAACCGTTCACCTGAAGGCCAATCCCACCAGCATGCAATATTGTCCATATAGCAAGCATACACTTGTGCCCCTTGAATCTAAATTAAAAAAAGAAACATATTGAGTCCTCAGATTATCATTTCTTTTTACTTTAGGTAAAAAATAAAAATAAAAACAGAAAGAAACACACACTTTAAAAAACGCTTTAAGCAAGGAGTCTAAATAGCTATCATCATTTACGGAAATTCTCTGTTGATTGTACGTTGCTTGACTTTAGACATCTCTGAAAAAAGAGAGAAATCTGTCTTCATACTCTGGGTGATGCCTTTTTATTAAATTTGGATTTGTTATGCAAATTTTCAAACATACATCGTAGTAGAGAGATTTGTCTAATGGATTCCCATATATGTTGTCACTGACTGCCAGAGATATCAACCTGAGGCCAAGCCAGTTTCATCGACACATCCTTCCTTCTTTGTTGAATTATTTCAAAAGAAACCCAGGCAACATCTCATTTAATCTGTAAAATCTTATGATGTGTTTCTAAGAGATAAGGGGCTCAGTCTTTCAAAATATAATTATAATGCTCATCAGCAACATTGTTAGAAATGGATAACTCTTTAGTGCCATCTGATATCCGCTGGGTGTTGACATTTTCCTGTGTTGTGATAAATAAATATATATATGCCTTTTTTCCTGCTGGCTTATTTTGAACATTTAAATAAGGTCTGCTCATTGCATTACGATGACATGTCTCTTAAGACTCTGTCCATCTATTTTTATTTCAACTTCCTCTTTGTTCCCTTCTTGCGTGCAAATGAATTGTTAAATGTCTTTGCTAAATGTGATGGCTTCATCTTAGTGTCTGCTTACCTTAAAGGTAAAATATACGTTGTGGTGAAGCTTTGCACTCATGACAGTGGGTATAATTCCACATTTCAAAGTCTCCTTGAAAAATCATGAAATTGTGGCATATCTGATTAGATTGTTTGGGCTTCACATTTTACTGGGTTGTTGCAAAGCTCAGGCCAGCTCTATCATTGTCTTGCTCTTCCCTCGGGCCTACATTAACGGTCTTCACTTCAGTTAATGCAGTTTCTTTGCATCAACCTTGAAAACTACCTGTTTGGCTACTGAGAGTTAACATTTTATGTCTTGAGCCATCCGTCTTTTCACATTTTTTACATCTATGACATTGGTTTGCATGTTATAATCAATGATCAGTGATTGTTTAATAGGTTAACATTTTCCTCTCCTACTCGGCTCATTAAACGATGATGCATCTAACAACCAAGGGATCTTAAATTTGATGAAATACACAAGTTTATTTCAGCTAGTTAATATAAAGGCCCCCTTCTGTGGAACTTTTACTTTTCCCGCTGAAAGTGGGCAAACTCTCCAAGGCAAACAGGCTGAGGGAGGAGGACAAGGCGGGGTCTGACCAGGAACTCACAAACCATTCTACATCTTCAGAATGGAAATTGGTTAACCACAGAGTCAGAAGCCTCTACAGCTGCTGGAAGGCAGAGGTCAACATGAGGGAGGTAGGTTCTAGAAATCCAGGAGTACAAGGGTTGCGGGGAAGCGCCCCACGATGGTCTCAGCTGCCTGTACGAATGAAGTGGGTGAGTCTGAGGACGACGTCCAGAGGCTGCTGACAAACCCCACATCTGCCTTTGGTGATACTCAGAGACCTGTCCTGTGCAGCCACCGTAGGGGAATTGCTTCTCCCTACTTTCCTCCTTCCAAACTCCAGAGCGCTTCCCGGGACAGAATCTAAGAACCCGGGCTCGGTGGCTTAGCCTGTAATCCCAGCACTTTGGGAGGCCGAGGTGAGTGGATTGCCTGAGCCCGCGGGTTCGAGACCCACCTGGGCAACTTGTTGAGACCTCATCTCTACAATAAATCAAAAAATTGGCCGGGTGTGGTAGCGTCCACCTGTAGTTTCAGCTACTCAGAAGGCTGAGGCGGAAGGATCGCCGGAGCCCAGCAGGTCGGGGCTGCGTTGTGCGATGGCCGGGAGCGGCTACTGCACTCCAGCCTGAGCGACAGAGTGAGACTCCAACTCAAAAAAAAAAAAAGAACCCAAGACTACTGACACAGGAGTGTGGGAGATGTCTCTTGCAGGCTTTATGCCTCTAAGGACAGGAAGGAACTGAGAAGTGCTGTGGTGGTGGCAAGGATCAATGATGCCCAGCGCTTCAGAACACCACATATCACTGAATCCACACGCTCACTGCAGAAAAGCTAATTTCCTCTCCTCTTTTGTGAGTCTTCAAAGAAAGTGTAGTCGATGCGTCCTGCTCCCAATCGGCTGACTTCTGATCCTGTGGAGCATGTACACCCCACTTACCCCAGATATCAGTGGACTTGAGGCTCCGAGGTCAGCCAAAGCCAGGTGGAGGGCTGAGGCCCAAGGAAGAGCAGGGATGGAAAAGGCCAAAGCCCTGCCCTGGTTGCCCACTTACCCCTGAGAGATGATTTCCACAAATGAATGTGCACAAGTGCTTTGGTTCTTTGGCAGAAGACAGGACACACAATTACTGAAGCCTTATGACACATCACTATTGTCACTTGGGGCTGACTCACATACAAAACACAAGCATCCGGGAATTTGTCTTTTTCATGAATTCTGGGTTCATCTCACTTCTGTTCCAGGCAGCTCGAGGGGTTGGTGCCAGGCCCCTTATGCCTGAAGGTCTCCCCTCAGTGCTAACAGTGCCCCTAAAGCCAGAGATGGTGATCGCGTAACAGTAGCATTGCTGCTAGCAGGGAGAGTGGCCAAGCTAATCTGAGTATGTGCTAACTATGGAGAGTCACCTTCCGGGTTAAACTGCATTAACCTGTTGGTCAAAAGAGGACGAACAGTGGGAGGCAGAGGTAGGGCACTGTCCCTCATACGCTCCATTGTGGGCATCCTCTCCACCCTAGAACTCTTCCATGGCCTGCATCAGCATCAGGGGACTTTGTGAGCAAGCCCAGCATCAAGCTGGAGAAAGAGCTCCAGAACTTGAAACTCACCTCGTCGATTCTGCCAACTGCAAGGGCCATCCATTCCGTGCCTTGAGTAAGGAATGTTCCTCCCGACTGCACTGCCGCTAATCATAGTATTGACTAAATCCTTTAAATATTGCAGAAGGGTGCGGCATTTTTATGCCTACCGAGGGAGGCCTCAGCTTAAAAGTCTGGGAGACTTCCCAATGATGAGAAATTACACAGACGGAAAAGGCAAGCAAAGACTTGTTGTGCCTGGAAGTTCTTAGAGCTCAAGGTGCAGGATTCTGCTGGCTGCGGAGGTTCAAAGAATGAACTGAGAGAAAAAGCTAGAGGGAGAGCATTTAAAGGGCTAGAAAATTCACGGGTGGGGGTAATCGGCATGATAGTCTCTGGATTAAAGTTCACAAACTGGATAAGGAAGAAAGGGGCACTGACCTCTCAAGTTTCATATTTCTCAGGGGGACACTCTGTTCCAGCCCACTGAGCATCATCCCTGGAGCCTCTGCCAGGGCCCCATTGTGGAGCAACAGCGGTGAGGGCTTCTGGGTTCCTCGGGTGGAGCAGCAACTCCTGGGCCGGGGGCGGATAACTAAGGCTGCTTCACTGTAACCCTCATCCTCCCAGCGTATCCCGCCGAGGAAGCTGGGCCACCTAAAGGCGATGGCCAAGAGAAGGTCATCCAGGAGGCGGCCTCTGGCCCCAAGTAGCAAACAGCCGGAGATTCTGCCAGATGAACGGACTCAGAGGGGATGGCACAGCTTTGGGCAATGACGTTTTCTAGCACTTCTGCAGTTCCATATTGTAGGTGACAAAGGTTTTGAGCACAGGTACAGGTCATAGATTGACCTTTTATAGTCCCCTGGAACCTCTTTCAAAACTCCTGTAAGAAATTGGCCCTTTGCTCCTAGGCGTCTGGAACCAGTAGAATCACGGCTGATTTTAAAACTCAAGTAATTGGACATATAAGGCCAAAACTTATTAGATGGCTCTTCTTCAGTTCTAACAAATCCCACACACTCATGTAATGGAACGTAAAATAAAATCTGAGGCTTTACACATCAATTATCGCAGGTATTTAACTTTATTGACTTTAAAATCTGAAGACTGGAAAACATAGTATTACGTACTCGAGGACTGCTCAACTGGGTACAGCATCTTCATACAAAGAATTTGCAAGAAGACCAAGAATAACATAGATGAAACGGCCCTTTAAGCAACATATCCCCAGTATAAAGTACAAGCGTGTGTGTATAAAATACACTTGGCTTTCTAAAAAGAAAATTAGCATTCTTAACCCTGGTAAATATTTTATTTACATGTACAACACATGGCTAATACTGATAGCACCGATTCTCACAGCTTATGTTATGTGTGTTATAAAGTGCAGTAACAAAATAGCGATGATGAATACGGTTCCCTTAAATGTTCTAATTTTAAAAATGGAGCCTGTGCAGACAACTCAAAACTACTGCATTTTTCCAGGTTTTGCAGGATAAATGGCTCAGAACTAGGCAAATTCATTAGAGACATGGCATAGGACAGAGAAGGTCCCTGTACAGAAACAAATCTACAAACTGTTTCTTATTCCCTGCAGAGTAAGCTGAGAGGTACAGTGATGGCAAGTGATGTTGTATTTCTACTTCACACACACAAAAAAACACCTCACAAACCTGTAATTTACCATCACCGCTGAGGCAGTAGGAAAGGCTACTTTAAATTCAAAAAGAAAATGCTTATTTGTGTGGAAACGTTAGGTTGGAATACATGTAAACACAAAACAATATCCACACGAGGAGTAAACACAGCTATACAATATGTATCTCTTGTAAACATTTGAACATAGGTATCTTTTTAGAGGGAGGTGAACAATGGATGCATAGTGAAATGTCCAAACTTAGCCAAAATATGGTAGTTTAAAAATTTGGTGGGACTCCATTGAAGCTGCCCTTGCAGTACACTATCACACTAGCTCTTTTTTTCAGTATCTCCTGTATAAAACAATTCTATCTTATCATTTACCCCTACGTTGGTATGAACACTTCATGAATGTTTATAAAATTGCTTTTCTCTCTAAATTTGAATAAATACAACATACAGAAAAATTAGAGCAGAAAGGAAAATAATTGATCTAGCTACTCTCTTTTTGGAAACAAGTAGAATATGAACAGAACACTGCAGCATCAGACAGATAAAAAATTTGAGACAGAAATGATATCTCATCTAGTCACAGCAGCTGTCAATCGCCGACATTACCACTTTTAGGGGTTTGGGCTCTATATTGAAAGATGAACTCAAATCAAAGGTTAATTGCTGCTTCCTGCGTGAAGCATATGTGGAAACTGTATACTAAAAATAGGTTAAAACACATAAGAAGAAACGTCTACATGAACGTGTTAATTCTCATCTGCTGAACGGTTTTGGCAGACACAGACTGGACTGTAATGTACTTCAGCAATTCTGGCTAAGACATTTTTTGAGAGCAACCTTCTATACGACAACATCTACTAAGTGTCAAAAGACAATTCTACGCCCAAGAGAGCACGGGTCCCCTCGAATTCAGCCCAATCTAAATTTGAACAGAGATGTTTCAATCATCAAAATATCTTCCTTCTTTGAGCCCTTTGATGTAGTGGCCCAACTTCACAGCTGTCTCCCTCTTCAAGCCCAAGTAGATCTGCATTGTGTCTCTCGTGAGCAGCAGCAGAGCCTTCCCGTCGATGTCCTACAGAGGGAAACAAACTTCCAGTCATTAAAAGTGCTTCCACACCAGATCACAGCAGTTGGTGCTTTGTGAGCGATGACGTGTAAAGCAAACTAGACATCAAGCGGCTCATTCCAGATGAATACTCTCTGAACCTGCATCTACTTTATGAAGACTATTAAAGTGTCATTTTAACAGAGAAGCATCATTTCATAATTAATACATTTACTTAAAATTTTCAGAGAAAGGATACTTAATCTAAGATCTTAAAAACATGAACTGCGTCAAAGTACCCACTTTTAAGTACATACCGCATGTTGAATAAGATACTACATATCCAGGGAAAAAGAGCAAAAGTGATGAAGGGCAGAAATGAGTGGCAGACAGCCATTAACTTTCTGAGTACTCCTGAGGAGTATGTCAACATCAGTGCGAACTCTCCATGTGTCCTAGAGTGTTGTCTTTAAGATGAAAGCCAATTAGGTGTCTGAAGCCCATTTGATGCTAAAACTCATTACTGGTTTTCAACATATCGAAAATGGCATACGGCTTATGTGGTCATGTGTTATGTGGTAGGAAACATGGCAAAAGTATTTCTCCACAGTCACAAGTCACTCTCCTAAAATTCTGTATCACCTTAACTGACTAATTTATGGTGATGAAGCATATTATCTGGTTCTCACAAGATCCAGCTAAAAAATAAAATTAGCCGGGCTCGGTGGCTCAGCCTGTAATCCCAGCACTTTAGGAGGCTGAGGTGAGTGGATTGCCTGAGTCGGCGGGTTCGAGACCCACCTGGACAACTTGGCGAGACCTCACCTCTACAATAATAAAAAAAAAACTAGCCGGGTAAGGTAGCGCATGCCTGTAGTTCCAGCTACTTGGAAGGCTGAGATGGAAGGATCTGGAGCCCAGCAGGCTGAGGCTGTGGTGGCCAGGAGCTTGCCACTGCACTCCAGTCTGGGAGACAGATTAAGACGCTAACTCAATAAATAAATAAATATATATATAAATAAATAAAATAAAATAAAATAAAATTTTACTTACTTATATGACACTGTGTAAAAAGACCTGAAATCCCCTCCAGTACTACCTTGGTCTATACCTTTTTTCCTAACTAAAACTTGAAATCAAAGAAATTAGGACTTGTAAAATTTGGTCCTTGATGAGACTCTGCAGATGGTCTCGTAACAGCGTGAAGGCATCAGTATCACAGACCATCAATAACTGAGCCAAATGGAATCCATGGGGCACACACCAGGTATCGTCACAGGAAGGCCACCCTATGATAGCTTGTGGCCACCCCCTCCTAAGCATGGTCCTGGGGCTGACCTGGGAGCAGGCAGAAGGAGGATCTTTGTATCTGTCATTACAAAGGAGATGTACACCTGAGAGTGGAAATGCTGAATCACCATCTATTGAGAACTTGAGGCCGACTACCAGGCACTCGGATACCCATGCAAAGAAGAGACCGTGACCTTACATTGAAGGATATAACACTTGGCACGATGGGCTTTGTTACACATGGAAAAATCAGTTGCTAGGTTTCCCCCACCATGT
>NW_006985739.1:0-3588 GCF_000164805.1 Carlito syrichta
CGGCCAATTGGTTAGCTAACATAAATTATTTGCCAGTTAGACGGCTGACTGGTTAGCTTACTTAACTTGTCAGCCAGTGAGTGAGCACACAGGTGAGCTGACATAACTTGTCGGCCAGTGAGTGAGCCGACTGATCAGCTGACTTAACTATTTCATCCGTGAATAATCCGACTTTTCAGCTTACTTAACTAATAAGCCAGCGAGTGAGTTGACTTATCAGTTCAATTTAATCGGATAGCGAGTGAGCCAAATGGTCAGAACAGTTAACTAGTCATCGAGCTGACCAGTGAACTGACTTAACTAGTCGGTTAGCAAGCAAACTGACTAGTTAGCTGAACTGTTGGCCTGCGAGTGTGCCAACAATTTAGTTGACTTGTTGACTGGCGAGCAAGATGACTAGTTTGCTGACCGGTTTGCAAGCAAGCGAGCTGACTAGTTAGCTGACCTGATGGAAATTGAGCGAGCCCACTAGTTATCTGACCAGTTGGCTGAGTTGATAGCTGACTAGTTAGCTCAATAACTAGTTGATTTGCTAGCTGATCTAACTAGCTAGTTGACTAGGTACCTGGCTATCTAGCTGACATAACCAGATAGCCAACAAGCTATCTTACTCTCTAGCTTGCTGACTTCACTTTCTAGCTGAATAGTTAGGTGAGTTTCTAGCTGACTTATCTAGTTAACTGGCTAGCTAGCTGACATAACTAGCTGAACAGCTACTTTGCTGGATAGGTGACTAGCCAGCTGACTTAACGAGTTAGTTAACTGGCTGTCTACACGGGTAGCCAGACTGCTTAAAAAGCCATCTGGGGGGCTGAACAGTCGGATTGCCATTTGGATTAACGAACCAGCCAGCCTGCTGGTCAGCTGTCTAACAAACTGTCTTAACTAGTGGGCCACTTAACTGACCAGCCTGCTAACCAGCCAGCTTAACTTGCCAGGCACCTAGCTAGCCTGCCGGCTAACAAATTTACTTAACTAGTTGAATTAACTAGATAGCCATCCATCTAGACAGCTGGCTTAGCTAGCTAGCCACCTAGCTAGCCAGTTGGCTGGCCAGCACACTTAACATGCTGAATTAACTAGGTGACTTAATCACCTAACTACCTACCTAGCCAATTGTCTAGCCAGCTGACTTAACTACCTGACTTAAACTAGCCAGCTGGCTAGACAGCTGATGTAAGTAGCGAGCTACCTAGTTAGCCAGTTGGCCAGCCACTTGAATTAACTAGCTGTCTTAACCAGCTAGCCAGCTTTCTAGCCAGCTGACTCAACTAGCTAAATAAGTAGATAGCCAGCTGGCTTACTAGCTGACTTAACTAGCAGACATCACTAGCTAGACAGGTGGCTAATGAGCTGACTTAAATAGCTATCTACCTATGTATCTCGCTGGCTTCCCAGCTGACTTAACTACCTAGCTAACTAGCTAAACTGCTGGCTAGGGAACTGACTTAACTAGGTGACTTAAGTAGTTAGCCAGCTGGTTAGCCAGCTGACTTAACAAGCTAGCTATCCAGCAAGTCCGCTGCCTAGCCAGCTGACTTAACTAGCTGACATCTGTCGCTAGTTACCCAGCTAGCCAGCTGACTTTGATAGCTAAAATAAGTATCTAGCTACATAGCTAGCTGACTACCTAGCTAGGTGACTTAACTAGCTGACTTAACTACCTAGCTAGCTGATATAACTAGCTCACTTAAGTAGCTATCTACCTAGGTAGCAATTTGACTTAACTAGCTGAAATAACTAGCTAGTTAGCTGTCTAGTCGTCTGACTTAACTAGTTTTATAACTAGCTAGCGAGCTGATTAGCAAACCCACTTCATGGGGTGACTTAAATAGCTAGCCAGTGGGTTACCCAGCTGACCTAACTAGTTGCTTAACGAACTATGCAGCTGGCCAGCCAGGTGACTATACTAGGTGACTTAACTAGATATCCAGGCAGCTAGTCAGCTAACTTAACTAGCTCTCTACCTCTCTAGACACATGGATAGTCAGAAGATTTAACTAGCTGACATAACTAGCTAGCCAGCTTTCTATCCAACCAACTTAACTAGGTCACTACCTAGCCAGCCAGTTTGCTATCCAGCTGACTTAACAAGCTGTCTTAACAAGCTGGCCTGCTTTCTAGCCAGTTGAATCAACTAGTTTGCTACATAGCTAGCCATCAGGCTTTCCAGCTGAATTATATAAGTGACTTATCTAGCTAGCTAGATGTCTAGCAAGCTGGCTTAACTAGCAAGCTACGAGGCTAGCCAGCTGCCTTCTCAGTTGTCTTAACTAGATGACTTAACTAGCTAGCTACCTAGCTAGCCAGCTAATTAAACTAGCTGAAATAACTAGCTAGCCTGATGTCTAGCCATCTGAATTAATTAGTTTTTTAACTAACTAGGGAGATGGCTAGCCAACTGACTTAATGAGGTGATCTAACTAGCTATCAGCTAGTCAGCTGACTTAATTGCCTAACTACCTAGCTAACCAGCTGACGTAAGTAGATGAAATAACTAGTGATCCAGCTGGCTACCCATCTGACGTAACCAGCTTTTTAACTAGCTAGCCAGCTGGCTAGACCACTGACTTCACCAGCTGACTTAACTAGCTAGACAGCTGGCTAGCTAACTGACTAAACCAGCTGACTTTACTAGCTGGCCATCTGGTTAGCCAGATCACTTAATTTCCTATCTACGTAGCTATCTAGCAGCCCAGCCAGCAAACTTAACAGCTGACTTAACGAAGTAGCCAGCTGGCTAGCTAGCAGACTTAACTAGCTACCTACATAGCTAAACAGAGTGATAGCCAACGACTTAACTAGCTGACATAACTAGATAGCCTGATGGCTAGCCAGCATACTTAACTAGCTACATAACTACATAGCTCCCTGGGTTGCCAAATTTTTTATACTAAACTACCTAGCTAACATGCTGGCCAGCGAGCTGACTTAACTAGCTGACATACGTAGATAGCCTGATGGCTAGCCAGCACACTTAACTAGCTACCTACCTACATATACCTCTGATTTGCCAACTGTTTAGCTACCTAACTACCTAGATAACATGCGGGCAAGCGAATTGACTTAACTATGCGATTTAACAAGCTAGCTAGCTGGCTAGCCAGCTGATTCAACTAGCTAGGTACCCTGCTGGGTAGCTGGCTAGCCATCTGACTTAACTAGCTGACTTAATCAGGTATCCAGCTGTCTAGCAGGCTGATTTATCTGCCTAGCTACCTAGCCAGTCAGCTGAATAGCCAGCTGACTTAACTACCTACCTACCTACATAGCCTGCTCTCTTGCCAGCTGACTTAACTACCTAGCTACCTAGCCTTCGAGCTTGTTAGTGAGCTGATTTACCAAGGTTACTCAACTAGCTAGCTAACTGGCTAGCCAGTTAACTTAATTAGCTAGCCACACAGCTAGGCAGCTGGCTAACCAGCTGAGTTAACTTGCTGAATTTACTAGCAAGCAAGCTGAATTAACTAGCTGAATTAACCAGCTAGCTGCCTAGCTAGCCAGCTGGCTTAACTTGCTGGCTCAACTAGCTAGCTATCTAGCTTGCCAGCTGTCTTAACTAGCTGAATTAACTAGCTAGCTAGCTGA
>NW_006985740.1:0-513 GCF_000164805.1 Carlito syrichta
TCAGGTCATCCTCTCACCTCAGCCTCCCAGAACACTGAGAAGACAGGCGTGAGCCCCTCCGCTGGGTCTCAACACCCCTCTTGGGGCCCCACCGCAAGGTCTGCTCCCTTCTGATGACCTGGGATCCCAGAGAGGGTGGCTGGAATCGCCTGCCATGCCTCCCCATGGGGAATGACTGGCACATGGATGTGTCTCCGTCAGGGAACCCACCCCTCCTCCACCTTTTTCTCCAGGGTGCACCCACTAGCTTGTTCAGCGACAGCCATGGGGAAAGGGAGGACATGACTCTCAAACCTTCAGGGGAGCAGGGATGGCTGGGAGACTAACGCTTGTTTCTTTGGCAATTGGGGAACCCAAGATGGGAAGATGGCCAGAGCCAGGGATCTCCAGACCAGGCTGGACACCATAGATAGTCCTAACCTTGATACCTATCAAAACACATAAATTCTTGGATGAGGGCATGCCACGACGGGAGAATCACCTCTGGCCCAGAGTTCAAGACCAAGCAGAAGA
>NW_006985741.1:0-500 GCF_000164805.1 Carlito syrichta
TGCTGACTGAATGGTTCAATGCATAATAATTACATTAAATTCACAAACCATGCAGAGAAATATTTTCTGGTCAGGACATTCTCTGTTGCAAAACCCAATTCAAACAATCTAAGGAAAACAAAACGAGATCTTTCACTGAATTATAAGACACAGCTGCAGTGGATTTCATGCAAAGTTGGATCTTGGACTCCAGATGAGTTATTGAGTTACAGTGAGTGTCTTTCTTTCTGTCTCTCTCTCCCATCATCTTTCTTTTCAATATTTTGTTCACCATCAGCAACTGACAGTCTTGCAATTCATTGTTTCACTATTCCTGGTAGAACAGCATCTTTCTTTCCTGATAACACTGAAAATATCCTAAATATATTCTAGTGTACCAGGCATTGAATTGTGTGGCCGCTTCTAGAACCAGGCAGGCAACTCATACACGTGGAATCATAAGAGGTAAGCTGGCACGTTTAACAGCTTCACTTAATACATAAGAATATTAAGAAAATTAA
>NW_006985742.1:0-974 GCF_000164805.1 Carlito syrichta
TAGCCAGCTAGCTAGCTAGTTAATTCAGCGAGTTAAGTGAGCTGGCTAGCCAGCTGGCTACCTAGGTGGCTAGCTAGTTAAACCAGCTGGCTAGCAGGATGGCTATATAGTTAAGTCAGCTAGTTATGTCAGCTTGTTAGCCAGATGGCTAGCTAGGTGCTGCAAAGTTAAGCTGACTGGTTAGCAGGCCTGTATGATAGGTGGCCCTCTAGATAAGCCAGCTGGCTAGCTGACTGACCAGCAGAGTGGCTGGCCAGTTAAGCCAGCTGGCTATCCAACCATCCAGCCAGCGGGATGGCTGAGTTGGCTGGCTAGCCAGCTGGTCAGCCCACTAGCTTTCCGGCCAACTGGTCAGATAGGCATCCAGGTATCTAGCTAGTAAAGTCAGATTTATAGCCATGTTGATAACCAGTTAACTATCTAGTTAAGTCAGCTGGCTGGACAGCTATCCAACCCAGTTGCCAGTCAGCTAGTTAAGTCAACTAGCTAGCCAGCTAGCTTATTAAGTCAGCTAGCAAGTCAGCTAAACATTCAGTTAGCTTTTGAATTCAACTAGCTAGTCAGCTAGCTAGTCAGATAGATATTTAAGTCATTTAGCCAGATAACTAGCCAGATAGCTAGCTAGTTAAGTCAGCAAGCTAGAGAGTTAAATAGCTTGTTTGCTAGCTAATTAAGCCAGCTGGCTAGCCAGCTGACTAGTTGGTTAAGTCAGCTAGTTAAGTCAGTTGACAGCCAGCTGGCTAGCAAGTTACGTCAGCTGGTTAAATCAGGTTGCAAACAGCTGACTAGCTAGTTATTTCAGATAGTTATTTCAGCTGGCTATCTAGGAAGGTAGCTATATTCGTTAGCTAGTTATGGTAGCTAGGTAGCTAGTTAAGTCAGCTACTTAAGTCAGCTGGGTAGCTAGATAGCTAGCTAGTTAAGTCACCTAGCTAAGTAAGCTGAAAAAGCAGCTGGCTAGCTAGGTAGGTTGC
>NW_006985743.1:0-495 GCF_000164805.1 Carlito syrichta
GATAGGAATGGAATTGAATATAGTGGAATAGAATGGAATGGATTGGAATGGAGAGGAATTAAATGTAATGCAATGAAGTGGAATGTAATTTAATAGAATTGGACGGAATGGAAAGGAGTGGAATAGTATGTAGAGGAAACAATGGAATGGAGTGGAATAGAATGGAATAGAATTGATTGGATTGTACTGGAGACAAAAGGATGGATTAGAGAGGAGTGGAATGCAAGGGAATGGATTGTAATGGAGTGTAATATAATGTAGAGGAAACTAATGGAATGAAATTGAAAGGAATGGAAAGGAGAGTAATGGAATGCAATGGAATGGAGAGAAACGCAATGGAATGGAATAGAACGGAATGGAATTGAATGGAATACAATGTAGTGGAATGGAATGGAAAGGAGTTGAAGGGAAACGACAGGAATGGAATGGAATAGAATGGAATGGAGTCGATTGGAAAGGAAACGAATGTAAATGAATGGAATTAAATTGAATGGA
>NW_006985744.1:0-493 GCF_000164805.1 Carlito syrichta
ATGAATAAATTTAAATGCTTTTTAAATTCACATGAATTTAGCAATCTTTGGTAAATAAAAGTGATTTTAAATTATTGATAAAATATAAATATCTTCAGAATTGTCAGCATACATTTTTGTCGAGGTTAACTGATTACATAAGTTTTATATTCACCTCTGCTAGATATTTTAAGATATCAGGGTTTAACACAGGATTATAAAACCATAAACATGGCCAAAAACAGAAAGATTTTTGTTGGTGTAGTTTTTTGACAAATAAGATTAACAAGATTGTCAGTTCAATAAAAACACCTAAATATTTAGTTATTGGCAAAATGCTCATGTATTTAACCTTAAGATTATTATTTAAGTGAATATCCAATATTTACAGGCTTTAAAATAGTTAATAGGTAAATAAAATGATGATTAGCATTGTCTAATATCTTAGTTCTCATAAGTTAACTAGCTAAACTTCTAAAAATAAGTGAATTGGGTCAATAAATAAATGGGATAC
>NW_006985745.1:0-7722 GCF_000164805.1 Carlito syrichta
AAGAAACAGGCTCTTGAGTGAGTTGTTTTCATCTCTGGCTCAGTCACGTGTTGCTGAAAGACCTTGAGCAAATTACTCAGCTTTGAGCCTATTCTTCCACATTTGTCAATTGTGTATAATTATATCTACTTTGTTGTAAGGGTTAGATGAGTTGGAGTTCATATAGCCCATCACACAAAGACTAGCAAATTGTACATGCTCAATAGCTAGATAAAGTCATCAATGGTATTTTAAACCATTAAAGTTATTAGAATTATTCACAGTAATCACTACATATAGAAACCATAATTGGGCTACTCTATTATCTGTATTTAAATAATGAAAGGAAGAGATAGCATCTATTTTGCTTTCTTAGATATAGACTGCTCTTCTGTTACCTGATTTGTTATAGTTACTAAGTCTGTTTCTCTCTTCAATACTGTGCTGTTTAGGAATAGCTATCCATCTAATCCCTGTATGTGAATTCTTGTAGTTTTCTTGGATGTCTCATATTTTAGGTATAATTTGCTTAGGTGAATTTGTAAATCTCTTAAATATTTCCACAAACCTCTCTATTTTATTTTTACCTTATTTTGACTTCACTTCTCTGTGTTTCCCTTGTGAACTAGCATACCTGTGTGTGTTTCACTGAGTATCTGCTGCCTGAACCAACTTCCTTCCATATTACAGACAGTGGCATTATTTACAAAAGTGAAAGGTGGTTAACAACCTAAATTGTCAACATGAGTGGAAATATTTAGTAACTTGTGATACTTCCCTATAATGGAGTATTTTGAAGACGTGAAAAATGTTTATGAAGAATTGCTAATTATATGAAAAAAATAATTATAAAAATATTTATGACAAAATTTCGAGGATGAAAAGAAAATAAGATCCTCAAAATGCCAGAAAGAAATGTTGAGAGAAACTGACTGTAAGTGGAAGCTTCTTATTCCTTGTTGATTTACATATTTTTATTTTCTTTGCAAATACCTATATGCAAAGAACAAGTTGTTTTCTTTGTTGGAAAAAATAACTTCTGTAAAAAAATTGAGGAAAACAAATCTGCAAGATGGACATTGTCCACTTAGTTCTTCTACAGTTTTATACATTAAAATTATATTGTTAAATCTTGTCTAGGAGTAGGATCTGTTTCTAAAAGATAATTTTAAATCTTATGCCAGAGGAGACACTAAAACACAGAAGTCTCTATGTATTGATAATCTATCAGTTGAATGACTTTTGTCCTGTCTTTCAATCAATATTTAATGTTGTAGCATGGAATTATGCTGTTATTTATGACAGTAAAAGTGTTGAGAAAAGCACAAGTCAGTTCCCCAGTTATTAACTGTGCTTTAGCTCAGCATTTTCCAGAATGTACTCTGAGACACACAAATTCTCAAGATTCTCTGAACAAATGTTCCCATGGTCAAATTAAGTTAGTAACATCCTGCAGTATGGTGTACTGGCTTAGGGCACGGACTGCAAGCTACTTTGATTAAATTCTTGACTCTGGCAATGACTAGTTGAGAAAATTTACTTAAACTTTTTATGCCTCTGATTCCTTGCCTATAAAATGGGAAATATGTTGTATGGTTGTATAAATAGGAGATGAGATAACAAATATAAAATATTTGGCACAGCACCTGGTCCACAAATTATCTGTTGTTAGTATTTTATGCTCTGTCCACATCTTGAAGTTGCATAGGATTGAAACAATAGCATATTAAGAATTCTGAGAAAATAAGTAGTACAAAAACATGTTTACCTTTATTTATTGCCACAAACGTTTTACCACTGGATGCTGCACAGGGTTTCTTCCCACAGAAATAGTGTTCTGAAGAACACATATTGGAAGCATGGCCTTGGATGATTCTAAGGAAGCACATTGTAAAATTCAAGTGTGTTTTCTGACATGTTCAAAACAAATACAAACAGGAAATTAGTGAAAATGGCAAAGTAAGAAATTCTGAAGTCCCATCCCTTCATAAAAGCAACAAAAATGTTCATATGCTATATCGGAAATAACTGTTTTGAAATTCTGGAACTTAGCTAAAGGCTTGGACAACCCAAAAAGAAAAAAACAGCTGAAATTTGTTAAGAATTACAAGTTTTGGGTATTGCTTTGTTAAACTCTGGTGTCTCCACATGACTTTTTGAGCTATGACCACTGTATTTTATTAGCTTTGCCCCCCTCCCCTATCTTGGGGAGGTGAATCTCTCTTTCTCTCTCTAATTTACTTTCTAAATAAACTTTACTTAACAACTAAAAAAAAAAAAAACACAAGTAATGTGGTGTTTTAACTTATCCTCATCTCATTCCCACTTTCAAGCTCAGCAATAACCTTGAAAATAGCAACCAGCATTCCTTGTAGCAGAGAGGACATAATAGACATCACTCACACAGAATTATCATTATTAGGTATGTCTGTTGACTCCCAGAAGAAGACTGCCAGGAAATGCTCATCTTTATTTCACCTGACTTGAATCTTTCCCAATGTTACCTGGGGGGAGAAAGAGGCATTTTTCAAAAACATTTACAGGAAAATATTTTAATCACTGATGCATGAGGTGATGGAAAACAGTTTGTGCAAACAGTAGACTAAAAATTTTGAAAGAAAGGCTGGGAAATGGGATGTTTAAGGAAATAGGGCTTCAAATCTCCTATCTATTCATGGGACTCTATAGGGCCACATAAATGCCCAGGGCTATGGACATGTTCAAAATGGACTTGAGAAGGTCTTAAACTCTCACCTCTAGCTAACCTTGAGGGTCTGTGCTAACAGGAAGTGATGGATAAGGCAGAGCTATCAACTATCTAGCTGAGTGGTGAATGTATGCTCCAACACACACGAAGACCTTCTCCAAAGACTGGAGTTTTTTTTTTGTTGTTGTTGTTGTTCAAAGAGTTTAAGTACATATATTTTCAAACATTAGATGACCACTAAACTAATGGAGTAGACACTTCAGTGGCCATACATGACAAAGAATAGACTTTACACAGTTGTCTCAGAAAAGTCACTGAACAAAGAATTACTACAACAAACAACAACAGACATTAGAAAGAGGAAAGAATTTGATTTCCATAGTGCCAAATTATAGTATTAAAATATCTAGCTTCCAACAAAAAATTAGAATTGCAAATAAATAAAAATGTATAGCCCATGCACTGGAAAAAATTTAATTAAAACTGTCCCCAAGGAGATCAAGAGATTGGGCTTTTTAGGCAAGCATTTTAAATTGGGAATTTTAAATGTGTTCAAAGAGCTAAAGCAAACCACATCTAAAGAACTAAAGGAAAGCATAATAACCACATCTCACCATAAAGAGAATATCAATAAAGAAATAAAAAAATTTAAAAGAACAAAATTGAAGTTTCTAGAGTTGAAAATTACAGCAACTGAAATTAAAAATTTACCAGAGGGACTGAACAGCAGATATGAACAGGCAGAAGAAAGAATCACCAAGTGTGAAGACAATCTTTATCAATTAAGCTTATTTAGCCTGAGGAATAGAAAAGCAAAGGAATAAGGAGAAGTGGTCATAGATTCAGAGATTTGCAAGGTGCCATCAAATGTAGCAACTACATAATGGGAACCCCAGAATGAGATGGGAAGGAGAAAAGAGTAGAAAGAATATTGAAGATAATAATGGTCAAAATGTTCCAAATTTGATTTAAAAAACACATTAATCCAGATGTCCAAGAAACTCAATGAACCCCTATTAAGAGAAACTTAAGGAGATTCATACCTAGATTAAAGAAATTCTCAAATTTAAAGAAATTTGAAAGCTGGAAGAGGGAACTGACTTCTCATGTACAGCAAGGTTAGTAGCTGACTTTTCATCCGAAATTATGGAGGCCAGAAGACAGTGAGATGACGCCTTTAGTGCTAAAAATATACTGTCAACCAAGAATTCTGTAGTTGAAAAAACTGTCTTTAAAAAAATGAAGATCATGATAAAAACACTTAGCCCTCAAATATGTATATATTAAATAATTAGGACTCAATTTTTTATGTTCACTCCAGCCAAATCTTTCTTTCTTTCTTTGTGTTTCAGAGTAGAGTTCTCACAGTGTTGCTCAGGCTGGAATGCAGTGAAACGCTGAAGGTCACCACAGCCTGGACCTACTGGTCTCATGCGATCCTTCCACTTCAACTCCAAATAGCTGGAAGTACAGGCATGTGCCACCCTGCCTGGTTAATATTTTGACTTTTTTGTAGAGACGAGGTCTCACCGAATGGCCCAATCTGGTCACGACGCAGGGACTCAGGCAGTCATCTCACGTTTCCCTCCTAAAGTGCTAGGGTGTCAGCAATGTGCCATTATGCTCAGCCCTTATTTTTTTTTTTCATTTTTAATATGTCCGCTTTAGCTGCATGAGGTGACACACACCTGTCATCCCAGCATTTTGCTCACAGAGGCGAGATTATTGCCTGAGCTGACGGCTTCAAGACCAGCCAGGACAACTTGGCAAGGCCTGTGCTCTACAATAAATAAAACAACTAGCCGGGCATGGTGGTGCATGCCAGTAATTCCAACCACCCTGTAGGCTAAAGCATGTAGTTCCTGCTACTGAGAAGACCTAAGTAGAAGGATTACAAGAGACAAGCAGACCGAGCTGCGGTAGCCATGCGCATGCCATGGTTCTCCGCCTGGGCAACAGTCTTCAAAATTTAAATTAAAGAATTTAAAGAATTTAAAGAATTGAGACTGTCTTCAAAATTTAAATTAAAGAATTAGGATTCAATTTTTATGTAAATTACAGTCAAATTTTCTTTCTTTCTTTTATTTTTATGAGTCAGGTTCTCACTCTGTTGCTCATGCAGCAATTCAGTGGCACGTTCATGGACACTGCTGCCTTGATTTGCTAGACCCAGGCGATCCTTGTGCCTCAACCTCCAAGTAGCTGGAACTACAGGCATGGCCCATCCTTCCCAGCTAAAATTTTTATTTTGATTATAGAGATGAGATCTCACCAAATTGCCCAAACTGATCTTGAACACCTGGAATCAAGCAATCCACTCACTGTGGTCTCCCAAAGTGCTGGGATAACTGGCATCAGCCACCACGCCCAGTCATTTTTTAATTTTTGTTGTTAAAATATCAACTTTAGCTGGGTGAGATGGCTAATGGCTGTCATTCTACCACTTGAGCAGGCAGAGTTTAGAGGATTGCCTGAACCCATGGCTTTGAGTCTAGCCAGGGCAACTAGGCAAAACCTCTGTTCCACAATAAATAAAACAATTAACTTGGCAAGGTGGTACATACCTGTATTTCCAGCTACTTTCAAGGCTAAAGCCTGTAGTTCCAGCTAATGGTAAGACTGAGGCAGAAGGATCTCCTGAGCCATAACCTAGTCTACGGTGGCCATGAGCACCCAACTGCACTCCAGCCTGGTCAACAAAATGTGACTGGCAAAAAAAAAAAAAAAATTAAAGATTAGGATTCAATTTTTTAATGTAAATTCTAGGCCAATATTTCTTTGTCTGAGTTGGTTTCTCACTCTGTTGATCAGTTCAATAGAAATGGCACGCTCAAGGCCACCACAGCCTTCACCTATCAGGCTCAGACAATCATTCCACCTTACCATCCAAGTAGCTGGACATAGAGGTGTGAACCAATCTCCTGAAATATTTCAATTTTTATTGTAGAGATGAGGTCATACCCAATATCCCCAAGTGGTCCTATACACCTGGCCTCAGGCAGTGGTCTCTTGGCCTCCCAAACTGCTGGGATGACAGGCATGAGCCACCACACCCATCCCTTTTTTTAATTTTTAAAATGACCACCTTAGTTGGTTGAGGTCTCTCATCCCTGTCATCCCTGGACATTGGCAGGCAGAGACGAGAGGATCACCTGAGTTCCAGGTTTCCAGTCCAGCCTGGGAACCTAGGCAAGACATCTGCTCTACAATAAATAGAACAATTATCGGGGTATGGTGGTGCATGTCTGTATTTCCAGCTATGTTGCAGGCTAAAGCCTATAGTACCAGCTGCTGGGAAGACTGAAAAAGTAGGTTCACCTGAGCCAAGGAGACAGAGGCTGTGGTGGCCATGAGTATGCCACTGTTCTCCAGCCTGTGCAACAGAGTAAGACTGGCTGTAAAAAAAAATTAAAGAATTAGGTTTCAATTTTTTGATATAAATATCAGCCAAAACTTTCATTCATTCTTTTTTTTTTTTTAAGCTGTGTTCTCAATCTGTATCCGAAGTTGGAATGCAGTAGCACACTCACAGCCACCACAGTCTCTACCTACTTCACTCAGGAAACCTTTTGCTTCACACACCAAGTAGCTGGAACTACATGTGTGTTCCACTAAGCCTGGCTAATATTTTGATTTTTATTGAGAGACGAGGTCTCACGAAATTGCCCAAACTGGTCTTGAACACTTCACTCAGGCAATCCTCTCCACATGGCATCACAAAGGGCTGGGATGACGGGCTTCAGCCACCATGCCTGGCCTACTTTTTAAAAAAAAAGTCTTGTTTAACTGGGTGAGGTTGCTCAGGCCTGTCATCCCAGTACTTTGGCAGGGAGAGGATGCCTGGGCCCATGAATTCGAGACCAGCTTGGGCATATTGACAAGACTTCTGCTCCTCAATGAATTAAAAAAATAGGCAGGCATGGTAGTGTATGCCTGTATTTCCAGCTTCATTGTAGGCTAAAACCTTTATTTCCAGCTACTGGAAAGACTGAGGTAGTAGGATCTCCTCAGCCTAGAACCAAGGCTACAGTGGCCATGAGCATGCCACTGCACTCCATTCTGGCAACAGAGTGAGTATAACTAAATACATATAAATATTAAAGAATTAAGAATCAATTTTTGAAGTTAACTCCAGACAAATCTTTCTTTCTTTGTGTTTCACAGTTGGGTTCTCACTCTGTTACTCAGGCTGGAATGCAGTGGGATGCTCAAGGCCACCGCAGCCTCAACCTATTTGGTTCACGCGATCCTTCCACCTCAACCTCCAAGTAGCTGGAAGTACAGGCATTTACCATCCTGCTTGGCTAATATTTTGATTTTTATTGTACAGATGAGGTCTCATTGAATTCCCCAAACCGGTATGAACGCCTGGACTCAGGCAGTCCTCTCACCTTTCCCTCCCTAAGTGCTAGGATGTCAGGAATGTGCAACTATGCTCAGCCCTTAATTTTTTTTCATTTTTAACATGTCTGGTTTATCTGTGTGAGGTGACACGTGCCTGTCATCCCAGCATTTTGCTTGCAGAAGCGAGATTATTGCCTGAGCTCAGGCTTGGAGACCAATCTGGGCAACTAGGCAAGGCCTGTACTCCTCAATAAATAAAACAACTAGCCCAGCATGGTGGTGCATGCCTGTAATTCCAGCCACCCTGCAGGCTAAAGCATGTCATTCCTCTTACTGGGATGACCTAGGCAGCAGGATCACCAGCGCCAAGCAGATAGAAGTTGCGGTATCCACGCGCATTCGACTGTTCTCCAGCCTGGGCAACAGAGTGAGACTGTCTTCAAAGATGAAATTAAAGAATTAGGATTCAATTTTTTATGTAAATTACAGTCAAATTTTCTTTCTTTCTTTTATTTTTATGAGTCAGGTTCTCACTCTGTTGCTCATGCAGGAATGCATTGGCACACTCATGGCAATTGCGGCCTTGATCTCTAGGCCCAGGCAATCCTTCCACCTCACCCTCCAAGTAGCTGGAACTACAGGCATGTGCCATCCTTCCCGGCAAGATTTTGATTTTGATTATAGAGACGAGA
>NW_006985746.1:0-2469 GCF_000164805.1 Carlito syrichta
ACAGACGCTTGGATGGTGTGACTGGACAATAGTAAGCAAAGAAGAGATCAGGAGATAAAGTCAGAGATGCTGAACCACTCTATAATCAATGCAGGGTAAAGAGTTTGGATTTATACCAACTGCCATGGAAATTCACTGGAAGAGTTTAAGCCCAGGAGTGATAGAATTTGCTTCAAAAAAAGAAAAAGATTATCAGTTGCAGGAGGAATGCATTGTAGTAGGTAAGAATGGATGCCCTTTTTGAACAACTGTGACTGCTCCTGTAAGTATGCATTTTCACAGGGGAAACAAGGATGCAAGTGAAATCTGCCTGAAGGCTTCCTTGTGTTTAGCTCCTCCAGAAAACACCTCAGGTTCTACTTATGCCTTTCTTCTGATTTTACAGAGATGAGTTCACCATGTCACCCAGGCCAAGTGAATTGATCATTTTAATTTGGACCTTTTTTTGTCTAAAATAACCATGATAATTTTAAGAAATAAGATTACTTAGTGTTCTATGAGAGCTACCAAGAGGAATGCAAATGAGAGACTATAAACCTTCCATGCTTCTTTAGAACAATGCTTCTCAAACCTTTGCCTATATCAGAATCACAAGGAAGCCTTTTAAAACCAAGTTGCTGGGACCCACCTGCAGAGTTCTTTCCTCTGCATCTCTGTGGTGGGGCACAGCAGTTAACATTTGAACAGACTCCAGTTGATGCTGTTATGACTGGACTGAACTTTAAGGACCACACCTCTCACTTATTGGGAGAATGGGAGGGAAAATATATTGAAATATTTTAATCTAAAATAGAATGATCTTTGTTAAAAGACATGTACTAATGGAACTCTGTAATTAATGTGTTCAGTCTCTCTATAGGTAATTGCTAAAGTAACATCATGACCAGGGAATCACTATGCTAGTTGTTTTGGTAGATAATTTAATGAGGTAGGCGTGGATCTTATCCACAAAGAGCTTTCAGGCCAAAGGAAGATTTAAGTCATGTAAAATAATGATTTCTGATAGAAATGCTAAATTCCATAATAAAAATTGTAGATATACTGCTACGGTGGAAGGAGGAAGGTATTTCTAACAGAAATTGGCAGGGTGTGGAGGTTCTGGTGAGTAAGATAGGCTTTACATCTCCATACCTAAGTATTCTTGTTGCCACATAAAAAATATGTTGTTTGCATGTATAGGTGCTGCCATTCAGTAGTCAGCCTTATGAAGTGACAAACACCCAGATATGTCTGAGAGGTTAGGCTGATTGTCTTGGTTAGTTTCATAATATGTTATGTGGTAACAGTTTTATTATATTATGATCCTATTAAAACTGTCATTATAATTACACATGAGATTTTAAATTGAATTTATTATCTAAGAGCTAATAAAATTGCACACATTAAGGAAAAGTAGTAGTGAATATACATATAATTAAAATACACACACAACTTGAGCTTGCTAGCTTTCAGCATAACTCATTGCATTTTTATTGGATTAAACAATTTAGAATTTCAGGTTATATTCTATAATCTCTAGCTTAGAAAATGGTCATGTTACTTTCTAAACTACACTTTTTTTCCATTGGAAGCGTTCTAAGCACAAGATAAAAGCACTCCCTTAAATGTGGGAAAAAAAGTAACAACAGGATGATGTTAAACTAAATTATGTTTTTGCTATTAAAGGGGAGGCAGGAAAACATTACCATGTTCATATTTAGTGCAAAATCCAAAGACATGTTTAATCTGAAGTATATTTAACATGTATGATTTCCAAAACTTTACTTATCAAGCACCAACATACTTTCATCCCCATTTAGAAGTCTATATCAAAAAAATTCAAAAATAAAAAATAGGTTTAATTATGAATGAATGAATCTTAATATATTTTAAGTCTATAATTTTGTATAAATTTACATGTATGCATATCTAATTTCATAAGGTGAGCTTTATTTTATCAAGATGAATTTGCATTTTCTTAGTCTATTTTGTTTGATTTTTTCTCTAAGTATTAAATGTGATAAGTCGAAATGATGTTTATAAGTGATAGACTTGGTCAAAATCCATTTATTCAAATGCTTCCCGTAAAAGACATCTTGCATTGTCTCAAACCATGTCTCGTACTCATTTAATATTTCTTGAAAGTCTAATGCAAAGTGGCATTGTACTACAGAAAGCTGACATATCTATGCTTTAAAAAAACTATATATGGTGTATGTGGAAAATGCAATGTTTTAAGAAAAAGATTATCTTGAGCTATAGTGAATAATGGATAAAAGTTCATTCATTAGAGTGCTTTCTCTTCACAGTTCTTTCTGACATTGCAACTTCCAGCGAGTAGGTGTCTTTGCCAGTGTAAATAGGGAAGGCTGAGATGTATTTTGTTTTTAACTGTGACTATATGAACCTGGTGGTATTGGTGGCAATAGTATATAGAAGAGACTCCTTGAATTAAGGATATCTGCACTCTTCACTTAATTTTTTTGCATA
>NW_006985746.1:2489-5162 GCF_000164805.1 Carlito syrichta
GTTAAAATCAATACATGTTGCAACTCTGAGGCAAGAAGTTCCATAGGAGAGTCAAGTTCTATACCAAACCAGTGGCTCCTATCATTGCTTTTGAAACATCTTTAAAAACTTTATTAGCAAATATTACTGCTTGTTGAATTTGTTGAATTTGAAAAGTGAAACAAATATATGGAGACTTTTCCATTTCTTCAAGTTAATAAATAGGGATGAATAAATTATTTCGCTCCCTAATCTATTTCATACATGTGTATGCATATATTTTCTACATGTTAAACTGCCATATTTTGGAATTCAATATTGACTACACAATTGATGTTTTCCTTAAGCATTTATATTATTTCAGCTGTTAAAAAGTAGTTTTAAATTACAATAGCTTTGGGAGGGCACAAATAGTTTTTAGGCTGGGCTTTAAGTGTACCTACCGCCCCACCTATGCACATTGTACTTGATAGGTGGTTTTTTTTTTTGTCCCTTCAGTTTTCCCTCTCCCCTTTTGAGAGTCTCCAGTGTCCACTATACTATTTTCTCTTTGCATATTCTTAGCTTAGCTCTCACTTTTGAGTGAGAACATGAGGTATTTGGTTATCTGTTCTTGAGTTAGTTCATTTAGATTGATGTTCTCCAATTCCATCCAATTTGCTGCAAAAGACATTATTTTATTCTTTGTGATGATTGAATAGTATTATATAGTGTATATAAACCGACTTTTATCATCCACTGATCAATTGATAGACACTTAAGTTGATTCCACATAATTGCAATTATGAATTATCATTTGCAACCTAAGTGTGCAGGTGTCTTTGTTATATAATGACTTTATTCCTTAGGGTTGTCAACTAGTAGTGGGATAACTGGGTAAAATGGTAGATCTAATTTTAGTCCTTTGAGTAATCTCCATAATGCTTTCCCTAGAGGTTGTACTAATTTACACTTTTTCTCCACATCTGTGCCAGCATCTATTTTTTTTTTAATTTTTAATTTTAAAGATGTGGGATAAATTCAGGGTTAGGTATACAGATATTTATTATGCAGTTACCCTTGTTGATAAGGTATGACCCCCCCCCCGCTCCCCTGGCAGTTTCCCACTACTGCCAATACTTTTCTTTTAGTATTACAAAAATTGTTCAAGGTTCACTTATGAGTGAGGACATGTGATACTCAGTTCTTTGTTTCTGTGATAGATCACTGAGTATTATAGACTCTAAGTCCATCCAGGTTGCTGCACAGTTCATAATCTTGTCCTTATTTATGGCTGTGTAATATTCCATCATGTATATATATATCACATTGAAAAAAAATCTAGTCCTCTTTCAGTGGGTAGCATGGTTGGTTCCATGTTTTTGCTATTGTGAATAATGCTGCAATAAACGTGCATGTGCAGGTATCTCTGCCATAGAGTGATTTGAGTTCCTTTGGGTATATTTTCAGCAGGGGGATTGCGAGGTCATATGGGAGGTCAATTTTTAGATCTTTTAGAAATTGCAAAATTGTTTTCCACAGAGGTTGTACTGTTTACACTCCCACCAACAGTGTAGAAATGTTTCCTTTTCCTTGCATCCTCTCCAGCATCTCATATTTTTTGAGATTTTTGAATAATGGCCATTCTGACTGGTGTAAAGTGGTATCTCATTGTAATTTTAATTTTAATTTCCAAGATGATAAGTAATGTTAAATATTTTTTCATATGTTTGTTCGGCATTTGTATATCTTCTTTCAGGAGACATCTGTTCTTGTCATTTGTTCACTTTTTAATGAGGTTATTTGCTTTTATTTTGACTAAATTTTTTTAGTTCTTTTTAGATTCTGGGTCCTTTGTCAGATGTGCATTTTGTGAATAAATATATTTTCACTTTCTGTAGGTTGCCTAGTGTTGATTATTTCTTTTGTTGTTTGGAAGGCTTTTAGTTTACTTAAGTACCGCTTTTTTATTATTTTATTTTGCTTTGTTTAGGAGTTTTTTTGGTTATGATTGCCTTTGGGTTTTAGCCATAAGTTCTTTGACTAGGCTGATGTCTACAGGAGTTTTTCCTAGGTTTTCTTCTAGGAATTTTATGGTTTCCAATCTGACATATAAGTCTTTAATTTATCTTGAGTTAATTGTTGTATATGGGGAGAGATAGGCAACACCTTTAATTTTTCTACATGTAACTATCCAACTTTTCAAGTACCATTTGTTGAATACGGTATCCTTTCCCCTATTTTTCCTGTGTTGTCAAATATCAGTTTGTTGTAGGAGGTTGGGTTTATTCCTGGATTCTCCATTCTGTCCCTTTTGCTTATGTGTCTGCTCTTGTATCAGTACCATGGTGTTTTGGTTACTATAGCCTTGCAGTATAATTTGAAGTAAGGCAATTCCTCCAGTTTTGCTTTGTTGTTTAGGATTGCTTTGGCTATTCTGGCTCTTTTTTGGTTGCATGTGAATCTTAGGATTGTTTTTCTAAATCCGTAAAGAATGATGTTGGCAGTTTGATAGGGATTGCATTGATTCTGTAGAGGACTTTGGGTAATATGGTCATTCTAGCAGGAGATACTCTTATAGAAGTTGAAACTGGCAGCCAATTCCTAATCAAAACCTGGAGTGCCCATGCCATAAGAGATAAGACAAACAAGTGGGACTCATTAAACTGACAAGTTTCTGCAAAGCCAAAGAAACCATCAAGAGAGTAAGGATAC
>NW_006985747.1:0-547 GCF_000164805.1 Carlito syrichta
AACTACCTACCTAGACAGGTGAATAGCCAGTTGATTTATCTAGCTGACATAAGTAGACACCTGATGGCTACCCAGCTGACTTAACAATCTACATACCTGCATAGCCCATTGACTTGTCAGCTGACATAAGTACCTAACCACCTAGCTAACCTATGTCCAGCGAGCTGACTTAACTAGGTGACTTAAATAGCAAGCTAGCTGGCTATGCAGCTGACTTAACTAGCTCGCTATCCTGCTAGGCAGCAGGCTAGTCAGCTGCCTTAACTCGCTGACTTAACTAGCTAGCAAGCTGAGTTAACTAGTTGAATTAACTAAGTAGCATCTTAGCCAGCTGACTAAACTAGCTGTTTTACCTAGCTAGCTACCTACCTAGCTAGCTATCATGTAGCTAGATGACTTAACTAGCTGACTTATCTATCTAGCTAACTGACATATCCAGCTGACTTAATTATCTAGCTTCCTAGCCAGCCAGAGGAGTTAACTAGAAGAAATAACTAGTGAGCCAGCACGCTACCCATCTGCTGTAACTAGCTTTTAAACCAGCTAG
>NW_006985748.1:0-504 GCF_000164805.1 Carlito syrichta
GGGGGGGCGACCTATTTAGGAGTATCTTGACCCCAAATAAAGACGCGGGACCTGCCCACTAACATTACATTCAATCTCATCTTGTGTACACTTCCGAAAAGGAATATTTCTTTTTTCCTGGCCAGCGGAACCAAGTTGTAGATTACTAAACATGCGGCAAGGGGTGGGAAAACAGAGGAAGTAATAAAGGGAAGAAATGACAACTACAGCTCAGGAAGACTACCTCAGTTACTGATTACCTGGGAAGGAAAGAGTTAAGTTTTCGGGACAGGTGTGACTGACTGAGGACCATTTTCCCTGACCGAGGACACCCTCACTCCCCTCTCGCCACTCTGGCAGACACTACAGCTCTGAACTGCCCCCTCACCGTGTGAACTCTCCAATTTGCAGGCTGTCCTGGGTTAACAGCCCACAATTACTTAAAGAGGAAGCAGATGACTTGGGGACAGTAGTGTTTATGTACTGTTGTACCACTGGGCTCTTTGCCAGAAGGGTCGGGGATAC
>NW_006985749.1:0-848 GCF_000164805.1 Carlito syrichta
CAAGGCTGTGGTGGTTGGGAGAGAGCTACCGACCTCCACCCTGGACAATGGAGTGTGACTCTGACTCAAAGAAAAAAAGGAGTAAAGGAAAAAATAGAAGAGCATCCGTTTGTGTATGGAGCGGGTTCATCTTGAACAGACAGTGATCATGTGGGAAAGTGGCCCCAGTCTTGGGCCTACAATTCCTGAAAGATGGTGGATTAGCAGACAATGGGGCTGTTGCTTTGGGAGGCTGAGTTGGGGAACAGAGAGAGCCCGAGACTTTGAGGCCAGCCTGGGGCATGTAGCGAGACCTTGTCGCTCCCTGAAATGCAAACACTGGACCCACGCATGGTTGCATTAGCGTTCCTGGCTATACGGGATGTGGTGGCCTCCTTCCCGGGGCATTCCTTTGCGTTGCTCCTGCCAACAGAACATGCTAGTCCAGGATGGGCACCAAGGATCACGGCCCTCAGCCCAGCACCCTGGGAGGCCAAGATGGGAGATTGGCTGAGCCCAGGGATCAAAGACAAGACTGGGTGATGTGGCCAGACCTTGTGTCGGTGAGAAGTCCCCAAAACCGAGTCAGCTGTGATGATTTATGGAGTCCCTGCTCCTCAGGGACTGAGGTGGGAGGACCACCTTAGCCCCACAGATTGATGACCTGGGACTTACATTCGTGCCACCATGCCCAGGCCCAGCCAACAGAGACTCTGGCAACACAAAAGATGCCTCCCATGTGCATCATGATGGGCGTCCACAGCTCCTGAGGGAAAGGTCCATGTAGGTGGGGGATGATCGAGTGATCAGGAGAGGAAGGGGCCCTCGCCACTCCTGAAGGTGGAAGATAGGATGACCAGAACCTGTGC
>NW_006985750.1:0-525 GCF_000164805.1 Carlito syrichta
AGTGTATGATAAGTGAAGTGGGTTTTGTAATTAGCTAGGAACATTAGTTTTTCCAACTAAGAACCATCAACACAAATCTGATGAGTGTGTGTGTGTGTGTGTGTGTGTGTGTGTGTGTGTTTGTGTGTGTGTGTGTGTGAGAGAGAGAGAGAGAGAGAGAGAATATCTGGGATCTTGCCATCTTAGGAGTGTTTTGAGTTATTATCCAGGGAAGGAGTAAGGAATGAGAGATTTAAAATATACACACTGTGGCAGAGTTCTGGAAGTACCATCCACCAGCTTTGTGACCCTGGGAGTGGGGGTAATGAAAGTGCCAACATCATGGGGTCATTTGAAGTAGAAGTGGGAAGAGTCATATCAGTGGACTGCCACAACACCTTGCATGGAACATACACTCAGTAAACGAGCATCATCATTCTGAAGATCCCCTCAAACCAGCCCTCAAAATAGAAGATAAAAGCTTCATCTAGCCTTCACAAAGGATGTTGACAGATACAAGTTAACTAGTGCTGCTTGGGAGGACAA
>NW_006985751.1:0-405 GCF_000164805.1 Carlito syrichta
AGAAAATGGCCCGACGGCTCTTCATGCAGCTGGGCTCGGCCATCCGCCACTGCCACCTACAGGGGATAGCCCACAGGGACCTGAGGCCAGGCAACATACTTCTAACCTACCGAATGGAAGTCAAAGTCACCGGCTTTGGCCTTAGTGCCTCCTTTGGGGAAGAAGCGCTTGCCTGCTTGTGTAGGTCTCCCTGCTACACGGCCCCGGAACTCCTCCTGGGGTAGCCTAATGCCTGCAGCCCCTCAGTGGACGTGTGGAGCCTTGGTGCCATCTGTTTTATATGGTGGTAGGGAAGCCACCGTTTGCTGATGTCAAAGACCTTGAAGAAAGAACCAGGACGGGACATTACAGAATCCCCTTTTCTTTCACCGCTGAGTTGCAAATGCTGATTAGAAAAGCCTTCAT
>NW_006985753.1:0-445 GCF_000164805.1 Carlito syrichta
CCCAGATGTGGGCTCAGCAGCCTGCGGGCAGGAATAGGACGAGGGCCAGGTTCAGGAGCCACGGGGCGGCCCTGGCCAGGCTGAGGAGCTTGGCAGAAGGCGAGGTCAGGTGAACCAATTTAGCGAGGAAGAAACTGAGGAAATTGCCCATGGCGAGCGGGTTGTGAGCCTGTGATCGCCAGAAGGGTCAACCGAGGAGATGAGCCCCCGAGCGACCAACCCCTCTCTCAGCCAAGCACACACTGGCCAGCCCCGCACCTGTGACGTCTCAGTGGGGCTCGTGACACGGACGGGGAGGGTCAGGAGGGTGCGTGGGTCCAGCCGAGCACCCAGAAGAGGCGACAACGGGCACCGCGAGAGGCCCAGTCATCCGCCGGCGCACTTGGACTTTCTAGCATCCGGGGGCTTCCTGCTGCAGCTTGCCGGTGATTTGCAATAGGTGGGG
>NW_006985754.1:0-397 GCF_000164805.1 Carlito syrichta
ATGAGTCAAGTCAGCTGGTTGAGTCAGCTGGCTGAGTGGTGAGCTAATGAATTAAGTCAGTTGGTGGAGTCAGCTGGCTGGATCGTCAGCTAATGAGTTAGGTCAGCTGGTGGAGTCAGCTGGCTGGCTCTAAGTCAGCTGGCGGGGTCAGCTGGCTGACTCATCAGTTAACAAGTTAAGTCGGCTGGCGGAGTCAGCTGACTGGCTCATCAGCTAATGAGTTAAATCAGCTGGTGGAGTCAGCTGGCTGGCTCGTCTGCTAATGAGTTAAGTTAGTTGGTGGAGTCAGCTGTCTGGTTTGTCAGCTAATGTGTGAAGTTGGCTGGCGGAGTCAGCCGACTGGCTTGTCAGCTAACGAGTGAAGTTGGTTGGTGGAGTCAGCTGGCTGGCTCGACAG
>NW_006985755.1:0-470 GCF_000164805.1 Carlito syrichta
AAATGACCATGACTTTAATACTGTCTTAACGTTTGTCAATATGAGCTGTCTTATTTCTTTTCATCATGAATTCTATTTTGTCTGTTGTTTGTACTATTACATTTAACTAATTTTTATTAAACATTTGCCTGGTGTTTCATCCTTTTATATTTAACCTTGTTTTGTTTTAAGGCTGTCCCTTGTGAAGAGTATGTAACTAGATTGTAAACCAAATCATCTTAGAGCCTTCTCACTTATTTACATCATTAATACCTTTTAATTTGTTCTGCGTTATGTTTCTATTTGTTCTTCTTTCTTCAAGTTTTTGTTAGTTTTTAAATACATTTTTTTCTCCTTATTTCTAGTAGTTGTTACCCATAATTTTCTTTCTGTCAATGTTCAGTATTAACAAACTTCTCGTTTTTCCATCCAACAATAAAAATCTTTTTTTTTCTTTTTTTTTTTTTTGAGTTGGAGTCTCACTATGTCGC
>NW_006985756.1:0-609 GCF_000164805.1 Carlito syrichta
AGTCAGTTGGCTAGCAAGCTGGCTAGATAGGTAGCCAGCTAGTTAAGTCAGTTTGCTAGCCGGATGACTTGCTGGTTAAGTCAGTTAGTTGTTAGGTGTAAACCAGCTGGCTAGCTAGTTAAGTCAGTTCGTTAAGTCAGTTGGCTATACAGCTGGTTAGCTAGTTAAAAAGGTAGTTAAGTCAGATGGATAGCCATCTGGCTAGCTGTTATTTCAGCTAGTTAAGTCAACTGTCTAGCTAGGAAGCTAACTAAGTTAGTTATGTCTGCTATGCCACTAGTTAGCTCAGTTAATTAAATCAGCTGGCTAGCTAGATAACTAACCAGGTATCTAGCTAGTTAATCCAGCTAGTTAACGCAGCTGGCTAGGAAGGTAGCTGGCTGGTTAAGTCAGCTTGCTCACTAGTTAATCAGTTAGTTAAATCAGCTGGCTAGCAGACTGCCTAGCTTTGTAACTAGCTAGTTAAGTCAGTTGTCTAGTCAGTTAGCTGGCAAGTTAAATAAACTAGTTATGTCAGCTCACTAACCAGTTGGTTAGCTAGATAGCTATGTAGTTAAGTCAGCTGGCAAGCTGGCGGGCTATGTAGGTAGCTAGCTAGTTAAGTCAGCT
>NW_006985757.1:0-392 GCF_000164805.1 Carlito syrichta
AATACACAAGCACGTATGTAATTGGTAAGTGTGCAAAATGCTGACAAAGGCGAGTTTGCCGTGAGACACACACACCAGGTGGCCATCACCTGGTGGACAGGATCATGCAGACCTTGCTTGAGGAGGTGTCGTTTTAGCCAAGACCTGAACGGGGTGAAGGGTGGTGTGTGTCGAGACCCTGACACCGAGCAAGAGTGAGCATCTATCAAGGTGCACCTATCACTCTTCTGTTCACTGTGTAGTTTTTTCAAGACTTTGGCAGCACATCTGGTGATCAATTTTTATTGAAAATTGTCTTTTCCCCCACGTAAAAACCCACAGTTCCTACACCATTTACCGAATAACCAATCTTTGCCCAAATGGTAAAGTCATCAGTTTTATCGTATACTAAA
>NW_006985758.1:0-788 GCF_000164805.1 Carlito syrichta
GCCCCTATGTCAGGCACCCCCATGGCACAGGTTCGGAGGGTAACTCCAGCTGCCCTCTCCGGGTTCCAGGTCACAGAGGAGCCCTGAAAGTGATATGGAGGATGGGTGTGCAGGCCTACACCTGTCACACCTGCGCTTGGATGCCAGGGCAAGAGGATGGCCTGAGCCCGATGGTTCTAGACCATACCAGTACACTAAGCAAGACCTCATCTCAGCCATCAAAAATAAATCCAGACGTTAATTGGGCATGGACGCACAGGCCTGTGGTTCAAACTACTTGGGGGCTCCAAGATGGGAGGTTCACTCGAGCTAGGAAGGTTGAGTCTGTGGTGACCATTAATGTGCCCACCTGGGTGACAGAGTGGAATTCCGACTCCAAATAATAGTTAACACCACCACAACAACCACCACCACCACCCCTGTCACCAGCGCGAGGAGTCACCCTGTTGGATGGGAGAGGAAAAACAGTTTCCTCTCCTGTTGTTCCCAGGAAATTTAAAAGGTAGCCACCAGGAACGTCCATTCCACGCTTTGGCCACGTTCCCCAGAAGGCCTGCCTCCATCCTCCACACTCTTGCCCAATGGCAAAGATGTGAGTGAGATCACGGAAGAGATGGCCCCAAGCTTTGCCAGCCATTGGGCAAAGTGTGATCAAGGTGGTTCGGCAACGGTGCCGCCAGCCCAGATTCTGGTCGCCAGTCAACCTCCTTCGGGTGGGGGGAAGTCTCCTTTCTCTCCTGCTCACTCCATCATCCCCTGCCCACTCGGACCCCTCCCTGGGGACCATG
>NW_006985759.1:0-590 GCF_000164805.1 Carlito syrichta
AACTATATTTTCTAACGAAAAAATTAGATTGAGGTTATACATTATTGGAAATGCTACCTCGGAGGAGATGTCTTTCTCAGGGAAGACTATTTTTCAAATAGTCAATAGTAATACATACAGACAACATAATGACCAATTTTTTTTATCACCAAGTCAGTTCTTGAAGCTACCATTTATATATTTCAGGTAATCTGATTCTTTATTCTTCTTGAAGAACCAGCCTACATTTTTTTCTGCTTGTTTTATGAAGAGATTAGTTTAAATTACACAAAAGTAAACTGAGGCCCGAAAAGATGGTATGACAAAGAATTTCATAACTCATTCGGAGATTTTAAGCCTTGATTTTCTGAGTTCAAAACCTTAGCTCACAAATTTCCCAACAAAGTTCACTGTGAAAACTTTGGAGACTCATGACCTCAGGGTGTCCTAATAAGAATCATGACAACTCAACATTTTCTTTCATTTCCAGCCACAAGGCCCTAATTAGACATGTCACTTTACAATTTCATATGTAAGATTAATGAAGAATGTTTCCTCAAAAATTCACTATCAGTGCATTGGACTTCCATCTTCTTTCTTCCTATATTCCT
>NW_006985760.1:0-377 GCF_000164805.1 Carlito syrichta
ACTTGGTAAATATCCTATAATGATTGGAAGAACATTTGTCAAAATAATTAGCTAAATTATTTGTTTACAGGTTGAATGACATCAGAAGATTGATTTTTCATTTGAGAGGCATAGGTATATTCTATGTATACTTTTGTTTTTGCATTGACAGAATTTGAGAGGGTTTTTGAAGAGCAAATATGACTTATGTAACTCAAACCACATGATGCTATGTCTTCATTCCTTGTGTTTATGTGGAAGCATGTGATCAATTGTTTCTACATTAGAAGCTTGACAGATCTTTCTAGGTGAGTGTCATTCATCTCAACTTGTCTTTGGATCATGAAGGACTCTGAAATGCAAAATGCATTAAAAGATCTAAGTGGAGATGTTCCTTA
>NW_006985761.1:0-371 GCF_000164805.1 Carlito syrichta
GCTCAGGGGTGTCAGAGCCAAGAGATGAAAGATTCTGGATAACTGACACAACCTCTGGAGAATTTTCATCTGCCAAATGGCAATATCCACTTGACCTATAAGGAAATCAAAGATAAATTTTTATTGCATTTGAGCCACTCTTTTCAGATAATCTGCTTATTTTCTTAACTAACAGAAATATTTCAAACACAAAGAATAGAATAGAATATGATCTAAATTTATGGTCTTAATACCCCAAATAAAAAGATAATAAACTCTGCCATATTTTCCTCATATGTTGTATTAGTTTACTAGGGCTAACCTAACAAAGTTACCCCACACTGGGTGACTTAAGCAAAAGAAATGTATATTCTCACAATATAGAGGCTAGA
>NW_006985762.1:0-419 GCF_000164805.1 Carlito syrichta
ATGAAAAAGATAAAACCTAGATAAAGATAAAACATCTGTATTTAGCTGTGAAAAGGAGACTGCCAGAAGTAGGATATATGAACAGAATTATACAGTAAAAAGAAAATATGAATCAGTGACCCAAGGATTATCCTGAAGGTAGCCCTAGTGCATGAAGCAGTCTCACATGTTATCTGAAAAAAAAAAAAACAACACTGAGAGCAAGTGGGGAAATAAAGACAGTACTCAATCAATCATTGCTATGAATGAGACATCTCCAAATCAGATAGTAGATGATGTGTTTGTGTGTATGTGTGTGTGTGCGCGCGCGCGTGTGTGTGTGTAAGGTACATGTGTATTTACTAAGATAGAGTTCGAGACCAGCCTGGGAAACACAGCAAGACCTTGTCTCTACAAAAAAAATCAAAAAATTAGCCAGG
>NW_006985763.1:0-2842 GCF_000164805.1 Carlito syrichta
GAGTTGGTATCCAACTAGTTACTAAGTAACTAGTTGATTTGCTAGCTGACTTAACTAGCTAGCTGATTATCAAGCTGACATAACTAGCTAGAAAACAAGCTATCTATCTTTCTAGATACCTGACTTAACTAGCTAGGTAACTGGCTAGTTAACAGGCTGGCTGACAACTATCTAGCTGACAAGCTAGCTGACTTGCTAGCTGACTTAACTAGATAGCTGATTAGCAACCTGACCAGCTAGCTGACTTAACTAGCTAGCTGAATAGTAAGCTGACTTGCCTGCCTGACTTAACTAGCTAGCTGGCTAGCTAGCAGACATAACTAGCTGACTAGATAGTTGGCTGACTAGCTGGCTTAACTAGCTACTTACCTGGCTTGCTAGCTGGCCAGCCAGCATAAATAACCAGCCAAATGCCTGGACAGTAGGATAGAAAGCCAGTTTTCCCAGCCAGCCACTCTGCTGGTCAGCTGGCTATCCAGCTGGCTTAACTAGCAGGCCACATACCTTGCCAGCCTGCTAAACAGCCAGCATAACTTGCATGACACCTAACTAGCCAGAAGCCTAACCAGTTCACTTAACTCACTGACTTAACTAGCTAGCCAGCCAGCTAGTCAGCTGACTTAATTAGCTAGCTACTACAAAGACAGGTGGGTAGCCAACTGATTTAACTAGCTGACTTAACCAGTTAGAAAGATGGCTAGCCAGCTGAATTATCTCGCTAGCAACCTAGCTAGCCAGATTGCTAGCCACTTGAATTAACTAGCTGACTTAAGCAACTAGCCAGTTGGCTAGCCAGCTGACACAGCTAGTTGACTTAACTCGTTAGCCAACTAGCTACCCAGCTGACTTAACTAGCTGAAAGCACTAGCTAGCCTGGTGGCTACCCAACTGACTTAACTAGCTAGCTACTGATGTATTCTGCTGGCTTTCTGCTGACTTAACTACCTAACTACCTAGCTAACCAACTGACTAGCGAGCTGCCTTAACTAGGTGACTGAACTAGCTAGCCCACTGGCTAGCCAGCTGAATTAACTAACTAGCTACCCAGCTGGACAGCTGGATAACCAGGTGGCTTAACAAGCTTACTTAACTATCTGGCCAGCTGACTTAACTAGGTAGCTACCTAGCAAGCCAGCTGACTACCCTAGCTGAGATAACTAGCTAGAGCTAGCTAGCTATCCAAATTAACTAGCTGACTTAACTAGCTGGCTAACTGACAAATAGCTGACTTAACTAGCTAATTAGGAAGCCAGGTGACTTAACAAGCTGAAATAACTAGATAGACAGCTGTGTAACCATCTGACTTAACTAGCTTTTCAACTAGTTGGTGAGCTGGCTAGGCAACCGACTTAAAGAGTTGACTTAACTAACTAGCTAGCTGATTAGCCAGCTGACTTAACTAGTTGATTATCGATCTAGGCAGCTGGCCATACAGGTGACTAAACTAGCTGACATAACTAGTTATCCAGCTGGCTAGCCAGCTAAATTAACTAGCTTTCTAACTCTATAGCCACCTGCATAGTCAGCGGACTTAACTAGCTGACTTAATTAGCTAGCAAGCTTGCTAGCAAACTGACTTAACTAGGCCACTACCTAGCTAACCAACTTGCTAGTCAGCTGACTTAACTAGCTGTCATAATTAGCTCGCCTGCTTTCTAGCCAGTTGGATTAACTATCTTGCTGCATAGCTAGCCAGCTGGCTATCCAGCTGAATTAACTAGGTGACTTACCTAGGTAGCCAACTGTCTAGCCAGCTGACTTAATTAGCAAGCTACCTACCTAGCCAGCCTGCTAGTCAGCTGACTTACCTAGGTGACTTAACTAGATAGCCAGCTTGCTAGACTGCTGACATAACTAGCTAGCTACCTAGCTAGCAAGCTGACTCGCTAGGTGACTTAATTAGCTGCCTTAACTAGCTAGCTAACTGACATATCTAGCTTACTTAACTAGCTAGTTTCCTAGCTTGCCAACTGACTTAACTAGCTGAAATAATTAGCGAACCAGCTGGGTGCCCATCTGACGTAAATAGATTTTTAACAAGCTAGCCAGCTGTCTAGACAACTGAATTAATTTGCTGACTTAACTAGCCACACAGCTGAGTAGCCAGCTGAATAAAATAGCTGACAACTAGCTGGCCAGTTGTCTAGCCACCTGAATTAATTGCCTAGCTACCTAGCTATCCAGCAGACTAGCCAGTTGATTTAACTAGTTGACTTAAGGATGTAGTCAGCTGGCTAGCCAGCAGACTTAACTAGCTATCTACCTAGCTAGAAAGCTGATTAGCCACTTGACTTATCTAGCTGACACAACTAGGTAGCCTAAAGGCTAGCCAAGTGTCTTAAGTAGCTACCTACATACATAGCCTACTGTTTTGCCAGCTGAGTTAACTAATTAATTACCTAGCTAACCTGCTGGCCATTGAACTGACTTAACTAGGTGAGTTAACTAGCTAGCCAGCTGGCTAGTCAGATGACTTAGCTAACTGACATAACTAGCTAGCCAGCTGACTTAACTAGCTAACTACCTATTTAGCCAACTGACTTTTCTAGATGACTTAACAAACTAGCTACCTAGCTCACCAGATGGCTGGCTAGCTGACTTAACTAGCTGACTTAAACAGCTAGACAGCTGGCTAGCCAACTGCTTAATAGTTTATGTAACTAGCTAGCCAGCTCGCTGGCCAACTGTCTTAACTAGCTGACAAGTAGCTAGCTTCCTAGCTAGCCAGCTGGCTGGCCAGCTGACTTAACTAGCTGATTTTACCAGCTAGCTTGCTGGATAACCAGCTGACTTAACTTACTGCCTTAACTAGCTAGCTGTCTGGTCAGCTGAATTAACTAGC
>NW_006985764.1:0-362 GCF_000164805.1 Carlito syrichta
CATTTGCCAGTAGTTTCAAAGTTGGTCACCGGGCACATCTGTCCCGTGCCTTCAGCCACAAGTCCAAAAAGGCCTGACTCCAACCTCCACTCATGCCCTATGTCAAAGACATGTATGAGCTCATGGAACAGACTGAGCCAAATTAGGGCAGCCGTTGACCATAGCGGGATCAAAGAGGTCTGGGAATGCTGTGGCCAGCCCAGGTTCTTGTCGAATAGATTGCCTCCTTTGGGGGGAGAGGGCCCATTTCTCTTCTGATTACTCCATCATCCCACTGCCCCACGGACCTTTACCTGGGGAGACATGGGTGCCCTTCGTTACACACGTTGGTGGTGTCTTTTTTGTTGCCGGAGTACCCATAG
>NW_006985765.1:0-399 GCF_000164805.1 Carlito syrichta
CAGAATAAAATTACCAACCTCCACCACCACCACAACCACTGGTCAGGCTCAGGGACTCAGCCTGTCATCACGGCTCTTCAGAGCTCCAGATGAGTGGATGGCCTGAGACTGCTGGTTCAACACCAGCCTGGGATACGGGGTGAGACCTTTTCTTGGCCATGAAATATAAATTCAAAGATTAACCAGACGTGGTGGTGCAGGCCTGTGGTACCAGCCACTCTGGGGCCAGGGTGGAGGATTGCCTGAGCCTGGCAGGTGGAGTCCACGGTTCCCATGAGTGAGACCCTGAGCTCTGGACTGTGTGACAAAGCAGGTTTCTGAATCCTAATAATAATAATCACACCACACCACCACCCCTGTCACCCAGCGTGAGGAGTCACCTGCAAGGATAGGAGAGGA
>NW_006985766.1:0-358 GCF_000164805.1 Carlito syrichta
CCTTGTCAGCTGTCTTAACTACCCAACTACCTTGCTAACCTGCTGGCCAGGAAGCTGACTTAACTAGGTGACTTAACTATGCAGACAGCTGGCTAGCCAGCTGACTTAAAGCTAGCTATCCTGCTTGGCAGCTGGCTACTCAACTGACTTACTTAACTGACTTAACTAGCTAGCCAGTTGACATAACTAACTAACATAAATACCTAGCTATCTAGCTAGCCAGCTGAATTAGCTAGCTGATTTAACTAGCTAGCAACCTAGTTAGCTATCATATAGCTAACTGTCTAGCTAGCTGACGTAAGTAGCTAGCTAACTGACTAGTTAAATGACTAGCTGACTTAACTATCTAAATTATTAG
>NW_006985767.1:0-352 GCF_000164805.1 Carlito syrichta
AGCCACACAGGAGGCTGCAGTGGGAGGATCACTGGAGCTCAGCCTATGGAGGGCGTGGTGACTGAGAGTAGGCCCCTGCACTCCGTGCTGTGTGACAGAGTAAGACTGTGACTCAGAATAATACCAACTGCCACCACAACCACAACCATAGGCCTGGTTCAGGGGCTCAGCCAGGCATCCTGGTCCTTCAGAGGTGCAGATGAGTGGACGGCCTGAGTCTGCGGGTTTGACACCAGCCTGGGACATGGGGTGAGACTTCATCTCGGTGATCAAAAATAAATCCAAAGATTATCCAGGCATTGTGGTGCACGCCAGTGGTTCCAGCCACTCCTTGGGCTGAGGTGGGAGTATC
>NW_006985768.1:0-386 GCF_000164805.1 Carlito syrichta
GGAAGGGAATAGAAAGGAGAGGAATTGAATTGAATTGAATTGAATTGAATTGAATTGAATGGAGAGGAATGGAGAGGAATAGAATGGTGAGGAATGGAGGGATATGGAATGGAAATGAATGGAGTGGCATGGAACAGAATGGAATAGATTGGAAATGTTATGGAGAGGAATGGAATAGAATGGAACATAATGGATTGGAAGGTAATGGAATGGAGAGGCATGGAATAAACTGGAATGAAATGGAATAAAGAGTAATGGAAAGGAATGGAGAATAGCAGAATGGAATGGAGGAGATGAATGCAATGGAATTGAATTTAGAGGAATGAATTGGAATGCAATAAATGTTATGGAATAGAATGGAGAGGAATGAATGGAATGGAATCCAA
>NW_006985769.1:0-530 GCF_000164805.1 Carlito syrichta
CCTGGATTCTCGATGGGGTCCTTATAGAGGCAGAAACCCATGGGTCTTCGGAGCAGACCTCCTGGGGTTGCTCAAGTGCTCTCTCAGGAAGGGAACTGTCATATAGCAAGTTCATTTACTAGCAGCCCTTCATCACCTGTTAGTTCACTGCAACAACTGCCAGTCCAAGTTGAGGCAGAACATCTCTCAAGGCAGTGATTTCCTTCAGTTAAAAAAAACAACGACTGGTGTGAGAATTCTAGGTTCAAATTGCTTTCTGTGTTGTGTGACCTGAGAGGAAGCATACACCTTCCAATTATGACAGGATCTTTCTAAAATTTAACTGCCTTTCTTGGACCCTGAGAGAGTGAGGCCAAAGAGAGGCTGAGGACATACATGCCATCAAAGCAGACTCTGATTCCTTCCTGTTGTTCATATCTGTAGCAGTTTTAGATTCTCTAACACAAGGCAGCTTCCTCTTTAATCTAGTGATATCTGCTCTGAAAAGAGGCCTGCCTCAGGATCTTGGATTTCAATTTCAGCTCTTCTTC
>NW_006985770.1:0-448 GCF_000164805.1 Carlito syrichta
TGAAAGAAGACATTGGAGCATTGACTCTGTGAGCCAAGGAACACTAAAGATGGCTGACAGCCACCAGAAAGTAGGAGAGAGGCTTAAAACATATTCTCCTTCAGAATTTCCAGAGGAAGTCAACCTGCCAACACCTTGATTCTGGATTTCTAGCTTCCAGAACTGTGAAAGAATATGTTTATGTTTTTAAAACAACTTTGTGGTAATTTGTTGCGACAAACCTAGAAATCTAATACACCGAATTTCCATAATACTGACCTCCAGATACCACACTCAGGTTTTTAAATGACAATGAGAAATGGTCATTTTACATCAACATAAATATCATAGAAAGCAACGACCAAATTCATGAATAAAACCAAAATGAACACATGGAATAACTCTAACCTTACAATAGGTTGTTTAGTATAGAAAAAAGGTTAGCAAATTAAACTTCAGAAGTCTTTTC
>NW_006985771.1:0-643 GCF_000164805.1 Carlito syrichta
AGGGTGTTTTAAGCATGAATCTGAGGAAATGCAGTCCTTATATACAGGCAACTACATGACCTTTTGCCAAGAATGAATCAGGAATCTGGTTTACACGAGTCCTCAATCCGAAAAATCTACAGGGCATCTTGGAAAGGGCTAAAAAAGAATCACAGTTTCGAAACATGATCTATGTAATGAGAGTTCTATTATACAGGAAAATATACGGCCTCTTGTCAAGGAAGAAAAAGAATCGGGGTAATAGCAGTTCTCAATACTAAAAATGAACAAGCCATCTACTGTGTGATAAACATTAATCAGGGTTTAAAAGCTGCACCATAGGAAATAGCTTTCCTCATATTCAGAACCTACACGATCTCTTGCTGAGGAGAAATAAGAAACCTGTTTCACACGGTTTCTCGGTCACAATATCTACATGACATCTTGCTAAGGGCTAAACAAGAATCAGAGTTTCCAAACAGGGTTCTTGGGAAATGGAGTCCTCATATACAGGACATTACACGGCCCATCGCTATGGAAGAATATGGAATCTGTGATACACTAGTCTCCAATCCGAAAAACTTGTCAGGGTGTTTTCCTTCGGGATAAAGAAGAAGCAGGGCTTCGAGCTCATCTCATGTTTCGGAGATATTTGCTTTGTGGG
>NW_006985772.1:0-1250 GCF_000164805.1 Carlito syrichta
CACAATTTGCAAGTCTGTTTATTGTTCTGAAGATAATCATTTGATTAGAATAGCATTTTAATAGCTCAGAACCAAAGGTAAATGTAATATGTCATCACAAATAAAAACAGAAAATGACATGAAGGTAAAAGAGAAAACATGAGACTCAAGTCATTCGGTAAGAGGGTGAGATTTTCAGTAATGAAGCACATGGATCATCAAATTTCAGAGGAGAGGGACAATCAGGGAAAGAGAATGTACAGTAAGGACAAGATCTTGGTTACTCACAAGAAGTCTACAGGGAAAGAGAATGTACAGTAAGGACAAAATCTTGGTTACTCACAAGAAGTCTACAGGGAAAGAGAATTCTCCTTCTGGAGCACTAGCTATCAGAGAAAAATCCTTAATGAAAAAAATAAGAATTAAAAAACAAGAGGACTTACAGTTGCTGTGTGCTCAGCAAATTAACTAGGCACCTTGTAATGCAAAGTAGAATCAATAATCCCAGACCCAAATCTGACTACTCCCCCACCTTCCTCCCAATGCTCCAGGTCACACATGAGACCTCATTCTAACCTTAGTAGCTCTCTGTCAAAATGGGACACGTTTACCCTTACTATCCAAAATCAAAGATCGCTCGCTCTCTGGTTTATTGTGGGTTTGTTTGCCATCTAGAGGCCAATATTTGACATAACAACTTATGGGATTTTAATTTTGTAAGTGAAAATAAATTTAAGCTAAACTCTTGTACATGGAATCTGTTTGAAATTGAGGCCCATTGAAGAACTTAAAATGAGTCTGAGGAAATAAAAAGACATATTTCTTTCAAATAAGAACAGTATGCGTCACAAGGCTTTTTTTTTACACCAATGACTTTTTAGTAGTAATAATAATTGGTAAATGACAACTTCAATAGGCAGTCACACATATAATTTTACACTCAAAAAGTTATTTTCAAGGATCACGTTAATACATTTTCAAATTAAAAAGCACAATCATGCAATGTGGGTTTATCAACAGATCCACTCACTGGAAAATTTCTCAAATGTATGCTTGAGACAAAAAAATGTGATCACTGATTGAAACCCTGAGCATTTTTTTTTTTTTGGTCTTTAAGAAGAAAACAATATTTTCTTCACTGTTTTCTAGCTCGTACTGGCTGAGGAATAGAAATGAGGAGGACTGATAGCAAAGAAGGAGAGCTGTCTGCTGAGGATTGTGGGGCTTCCAGCCCAGCTGAGTGACCTAATACAGCAGAAGACCACCAGCTG
>NW_006985773.1:0-335 GCF_000164805.1 Carlito syrichta
GCTGAATTAACTAGCTAGCTAGCTGGCTAGCCAGCTGACTTAATTACCTACCTACCTTCCAGCCAGGTGGCTAACCAGTTGATTTAATTGCTTGACTTAACAAGCTATCCATTTGGCTAGGCAGCTGATGTAACTAGCGAGCTACCTAGTTAGCCAGTTGACTTGCCAATTGAATTAACTAGCTGACAACCAGTTAGCCTGCTGGCTAGCCAGCTGACTCAACTATCTGACAAAACTAGATAGCAAGCTGGCTAGCCAGCTGAATTAACTAGCTGACATCACTAGGTAGCCAGGTGGCAGCAAGCTGACTAAAATAGCTAACTACTTATGTATCC
>NW_006985774.1:0-333 GCF_000164805.1 Carlito syrichta
AAGATTGAGTAGACATCTTCAGAGAGGTGGGAAGAATGCCAGAAGAGAGACCATAGAAACAGAGGGAAGACACAGTTTTGAAGAAGGTGCAAACAACAGTGTCAAATGCTGTAGAGAGTTCAAGGTAAAACACTGAAAAGTGGCTATTAGATTGAGTAAATGGGAGGCCATTGGTGACACTGTTGAAAATAGCTCCAGTAGCATGGTGGAGTAGAAACTAGAATTCTGCTAGGCAGGAAGAGTGCTTCCTCTTGCACTCTTGATGTAGGATGTAACAGAAAAGCAGGAAAAATGCAGTTAAGTTTGCATGTATGCTTGAAGGGGAAGGGGTGG
>NW_006985775.1:0-741 GCF_000164805.1 Carlito syrichta
TATTTAGCTCTTTTGTATTTTCTCTCAGCAACATTTTGTACCAAGGGTTAGCACTGCAGCCTGTGGGCCAACAAATTTATCCCGTAGTCTGTTTACGTAAGGCCAGTGAGCGAAAAATCACATTAAGAATTTTAATGAGCTGGGCTCGGTGGCTCAGCCTGTAATCCCGTGCTTTGGGAGGCTGAGCTGAGTGGATTGCCTTAGCCTGCGGGTTCGAGACCCACCTGGGCAACTTGGCAAGACTTCATCTCTACAATAAATCAAAAAAATTAACTGGGCGTGGTAGTGTGTGCCTGTAGTTCCAGCTACTTGGAAGGCTGAGGCAGAAGGATCGCCAGAGCCCAGCAGGTCGAGGCTGCGGTGGCTGGGAGCAGCCACTGCCCTCCAGTCTGGGTGAGAGAGTGAGACTCCAACTCAAAAAAAAAACACAAAAAAAGAATTTTAATGAGTTGTTAAAAACACACACACACACACACACACACACACAGAATACGAGGACTGACAATGAAGTTCACGAATTTGCTAACACGCGTGTACATTGGCACCATTGTACAAACAAATTGTTAAGGTTTCATAGCCTTGGTATATCAGTGTCTCACATCTGTGTTCGTGTTGACATGTGGTAGTTTCTTGTTGAGTGGTGTTCATTACTGTTGTTGCATGTTTTTTAATGCCATTGTGAGAATGTCGGAACTTGAATTAGAGCAATGAACAAACATTAAATTTCTTGTTAAACTTGGC
>NW_006985776.1:0-323 GCF_000164805.1 Carlito syrichta
AGATTGACAGTCGTTGATATCTGCCTGGGGAAGGAGAGGCACAACTCATCGATAAGGGTACCTGCATGGTGAATATTTGTATACCTAGCCCTGAATTGTATCCCACAATTTTAAATAAAAATTAAGAGGAAAAAAAGAGACACAATTTGCCAAATGTGTCCAAATAAAATAGAAAAATTCTGTAAGTTCTGTATCTGTAAAAGAAATGAAATGCACTTCCCATTACCTTGGGCAGGTTACTTCTCTCTCTGAGCTCTGTTTTTCAGTGTTTAATTCTGTAACCTTTTGTCTTCTCAACTTCAAATGTGACTAATAAGCTCTAT
>NW_006985777.1:0-834 GCF_000164805.1 Carlito syrichta
TGCTGCAGGATTTCACAGCAGCAAAGGCGTACTCCCATGAGAGCCAGGAGCAGTACGCCTGCAAGGCTACCATTCTTTAATTCCATAAGTTTCAGGGAAATGGATTCACCAGCACTTGCCAAAAAAAGCATCAAGCAAACTGGACCTAAACAGATAAGGCTGGGCAGCCAGGGTTATAAAAACTAGTCAGCAGCAAGATCTTCTGAGTCATGGGCTGCTTGCACAGGTGGGTAAGAATCTCTCGCCATGCCTCTGCTTGGTCGTTTCTTCAGTGGTGCAATAAGGCTAGCATCACAGTGTCTCTCTTTGGAGTAACAAAACCGCCTGTCAGGGTAGGCTCAGCTCTGGATTTTATCTGTAAGCTCTTGACTCCTCTGTTAGGGCTGGATCGGGGAACTACAGTGCGCTTTCCACAGAGGATGCTGGTAAATCATACCACAGAGTCATTCACATGCGGCTGGCCCTCCCCCAGCTCAGGCTACCACAGTGCACACTGCAGCACTGGTGTCTCCGGTGTCCTTCCATTCCACACGTCCCCAGGGAATTGCTCTTGCGTGGCATTTCCAGGCCGGCACAGCACCACGTGAAGCACGGTCCTGGGAGACACACTGCCTCTTCTGAGATCAGGAGCCTCACCCTGCCCTGTGCGTGCAGCATGCCAGGGCAAAGGCCTGCTTCCAGCTTTCTCGACCCCTTGCAACATGGCCAACGGGTCTGGTCAGGACCAGAGACACGCTCTGCAGGTCTCAGTGCAGAGTGAAAACGCGGGCCCTTAGCTAAAAAGCACGGCTTTTAAGATGGCTCCAGCAGAGCCTGAAGCCAAATGTGCAGGGC
>NW_006985778.1:0-356 GCF_000164805.1 Carlito syrichta
TGGAAGGTGAAGAACTTGGAGAACTCTCACATATGGGGGAGTGGGGGAAAGGACTGAGCACAGAAGGTTTGCAGGAGAATGGATTTCTTTCTTTCTTTCTTTCTTTATCTTCCTTTCTCTCTTTTCCTTCCTCACTAGGTTACCCAAGAAGCTCTCAAACCACACAACTCGGGCCATGCTCTAGACCCAGGCCTCCCAAACTGCTGCTATCATAGGCTTTTCATTTGGTCGACATTCATGTATTCTTGTCTAGTCTTGAACTCTGGGCCAGAGGCAATCCTCACACCAAGATCTGTCCTCACCCAAGGTTTTCTGGGTTTTGCTTGGGGTCGAGGTGGGGGCTTGCTATGCTGTCC
>NW_006985779.1:0-309 GCF_000164805.1 Carlito syrichta
AGGAATTGAATGGTGAGGAATGGAATGGAGTAGAATGGGATGGAATGGAAAGGAATGAAAAGGAGTGGAATGGAATGAAATGGAGATGGGTGGAGTGGACTGGAGTGGAATGGAATGGAATGCAATTATTTAGAGTGGAAACGAGTGGAATGGAGAGGACAGGAGTGGAATGGAATGTAATTGAATCGAATGAAAAGGATGGGAAAGCAATGGAATGGAGAGGATTGGAAAGGAGAGAAAGGTAATAGGAATGGAATGGCATGTTATAGAGAGGAACGTAAAGGAGAGGAATTGAATGGTGAGGAAAGG
>NW_006985780.1:0-528 GCF_000164805.1 Carlito syrichta
GAGTTGGAGTCTCACTCTGTCGTCCAGACTGGAGTGCAGTGGCCGCTCCCGGCCACCGCAGCCTCGGCCTGCTGGGCTCCAGCGATCCTTCCGCCTCAGCCTTCCGAGTAGCCGGAATTACAGGCATGCGCCACCACACCCAGCTGATTTTTTGATTTATTGTAGAGATGAGGTTTCACTGCCCAGGCGGGTCTCGAACCCGCGGGCTCAGGCAATTCACTCACCTCAGCCTCCCAAAGGCGCGGGATTACAGGCTGAGCCACCGAGCCCGGCTGGAAAGACCACATTTACCATCACTTCACAGTGACCCTCCTGGGAAATTTGTGTTTCTTTTCCCACATCTCTACATTCTGAATGTCTAAACATTTAAGTTCCCAGATGGTAATTGTCCCACCAGGAGACACAGCAAGTGTTTCCTTAAAAGTTAAGTCATGACTGTTACTGAATCTCTTAGGCAACTTTTCCAAGAGACAAGCAGGCAAGAAAATAAGTTATCATGGTAGGGGTAATCCCCTCTGATGATCAGAA
>NW_006985781.1:0-635 GCF_000164805.1 Carlito syrichta
GCTTCCATTTAGGTTTGGTTAATAGGAAGCAATGGTGCAAGATTTTAGGAAAGAAGAGGTTATGGGTCTATCTCTCTTGGGTAGTTTTTCCTCTGTCTTGTGATCTGTCTCTTGGCCCTGATTTCTCCTCTTCAGCTATTGCCATGTTGCCCTATTTGGTAGGTCTAACCCCTGCTATGCAACCCCGGGAGTCACAAATATACTTCCTATCTCTGACTTACCACATTTTCAGTTATTGCTCTTTCGATGCTTTTTGGGTAACTAATCCCCTCTATTAAATTCACTCTTGTTGAAAGATCTCGTATGGTCTTTGTTACCCTAATACACATACCATTTTGATGAATGCTAAATATGCAGTCCAATGATCATATTTCCAGACCCATTTTTTAGGACCCACCAAAAACGGAATTTATTTATTGGAAATAGTCTATTTATTTTTACATGTTTCAACTTCAATCACTCTCTGTTTGATGAAGTACACCTATCGAGATGCTTTTTCCACTGCTCAAAACAGTTTTCAAAACTCATTCATTTTTATGCCTGTTAGTGCTTCTGCTATTTTTTGTTTCACCTCTTCTACGTCAGAAAATTGTTTCCCTTTGAGGACTTTTTTCATCCAGGGAAATTTTTTTTTT
>NW_006985782.1:0-724 GCF_000164805.1 Carlito syrichta
GGGTGACTGGCATGTTCCCCCGTGACTGGCCTTTACACCCCTCACAGGGCCCCATAATGAGGCCTGCTCCATTCACACGACCTGAGAACCCAGAGAAGGCAGCCTGAATGCCTGCTGAGTCAACCACGGAGGAGCGCCTGGCACAGGGACATGTCTCCCCTGGGGCGCCCACCCCACCACCTGCCTCATTCCCCATGGTTAACCCACCTGTTCCTCCCAGGGGCCCTTGGGGAAAGGGAAAGCATGACTCTCAAACCATCAGGGGGCAGCCAGGTGACTCATAACTGCCTCCTCGGCACCTGGGAATGCTGAGACGGGAAGATGGCTGGAACCTGGGAGCTAAGAGCAGGCTGGACACCATAGCAAGCCCCCACCTCAACCCCAACCAAAACTCAGAAAACATATGGTGAGGGCAGTCTTCGGCAGGAGGATCACCTCAGGCCCAGCGTTCAAGAACAGTCAGGAAAACCAGGATGTCGACCAAAAGGAAAGCAGTTTCTGAGGTCGAGGTCAATTGGAAGGACAGATTTTGATGGTTTGAGAGTAGCCAGGGTTACCTAGTGAGGAAATAAAAGTGAGAGTTAGAGAAAAATAAAGAAATAAGCAAAGAAAGAAATCCATTCTCCTGCAATGCTACTGCCCTGAGTTCTTCCCCCTGCCGCCCAAATGTGAGGGTCCCCCAAGCTTGGCACCTTAAAAACCCAAACCCCAAATGGCTGCCCCC
>NW_006985783.1:0-700 GCF_000164805.1 Carlito syrichta
TCTCGCCCCATGACCCAGGATGATGTCAGACCCGCAGGCTCAGCCCGTCCATTTGCCTGGGACTCCGAAGGGCTGGGATGCAAGGTTGAGCCCTGAAACCCAGCCTCTGGTTGTTGTTGTGGTGGTGGTTGGTATTATTATTCTGAGTCGGAGTCCCACTCTGTTGCCCAGGCTGGAGTGCAGTGACATGCTTTCGGCCAATGCAGCCTCCACCAGCTGGCCTCCGGAATCCTCCCACCATTTCCACCCGAGTGACCAAAATGACAGGTATGAGCCACCATGCTCCACTCATTTTTTTTGGCTTCTTGTAGAGAAGAGGTCTCGTCAAAGTGCCCAGGGTGGTCTCGAACCTGGGGGCTGAGGCCATCCTCTCGCCTTAGCCTCCCAGATCGCTGGAATGACTGGCGTGAGCTACAGTGCCTGACCTCCACACCCCTCTCGAGTCCCCACCATGAGGTCTGCTCCCTTCCAATGACCCAGGACCCTGGAGAGGGCTGCTGGAGTCACCTGACAAACCCTCCACCAGAGGGAGGGCCAGGCTCAGGGCCATGTCTCCCCTGGGGTGCCCACCTCAACACCTGCTTCAATTCCCAGGATGGACCCACATGCTCCTCCCAGGGACTGACTCAGGGGAAGGGAGGTTATGAATCTCAAAACTTTGGGGTGGCAGGAATGCAGAATGACTCATGTTTGTCTCCTG
>NW_006985784.1:0-765 GCF_000164805.1 Carlito syrichta
AAACTATATTCAGATGCACTTATAAATTTTACTTTATGAAGTAAATGGACAGGAAATATATCATGAACTAAAATTAATTTTAAAGCACAGTATTTAGTTGTTCATTCTTTTCTTTCCACACGGTCCTACTTATGTCTCACCACTACCAGAAAAAATGTGCATCCTCTAGCTGTGTGTGTGTATGTATGTGTGTGTCTGTGTGTGTGTGTGTATGTGTGTGTGAGAGAGAGAGAGAGAGAGAAAGGATTGCCAGATTTGATGGCTTGCTCACAGAAAACTCTCTAATGTACAGATGAATGAAACTTTGGGTTGTAAAGATAAAAAGCAATCTTTATCCAAAAAGGCAATATGGAAGCACTTGTTAAATGATATGCTGATTGTGTGCCAGTTCCATGCCTTTGGAACTTCCCAGATGTAAATGTACATGCTGTTTATTTACTTAATTGTTCACTTTGTCTTACATTCCTACTGTAACGCATGAAAACTTACAAGCAGAAACTATAGCAATTTGCTTTTACAATTCTAAACCTAGATATCTCAAATGATATCTTCAAGGATTCTAACCCCTTGCAGTGACTCAGGAAATCTGTTCTAGGTCCAATAAGCTGTGTGCTGACCTATGCTAGACTCCCCTTATCGGGATCAGTAGACTTCTTGGCACAATAAAGGCTTGGACAGTTCTACCACGAAGAAACCCACCTGACTTGGCCTAACCATGCATTTCTGGAATCTATTTGCTCACAGATTTCTTCAATCAAGAAACAA
>NW_006985785.1:0-783 GCF_000164805.1 Carlito syrichta
AGTTAATTCAGCTGGCAAGGCAGCTGACTTGCTAGTTAAGTCAGCAAGTTAAGTCAGCAAGCCAGCAGGTGCCAGCTAGTTATGTCATTAGTTAAGTCAGCTGACCAGGCACTGGCTTGCTAGGTAGCTAGCTATTTAAGTCAGCTAGTTTAGTCAGGTGGTTAGCTAGGTATCTAGCTAGTTAAGGCAGTTAGTTAAGTCAGCTGGCTAGTCAGCTACCTATCAGGGTACCTAGCTAGTTAAATCAGCTGGCTAGCAAGCTGGCTAGCTAGTTAAGTCATGTAGTTAATTCAGCTTGCTGGCCAGCAGGTTAGCTAGGTGGTTAGGTAGTTTAATTTGTTGTCAAGCCAGAGGGCTTTATAGGTAGGTAGCTAGTTTAGTGTGCTGGCTAACCATCAGGTTATCTAGTTATGTCAGATTGTTAAGTCAACTGGCTATCAAACTGTCTAGCTAGGTTGGTAGCTAGTTAACTCTGCTAGCTAGCCAGTTGGCTACTTAGTTAAGTCAGCTAGTTAAGTAGCTGGCTAGGCTGCCGGCTATCTAATTAGCTAGCCAGCTGGCCATCTAGTAAAATCAGCTAGTTTAGTCAGCCGACTAACCACCTGGCTAGCTTCTTAAGTCAGCTGGTGAAGTCAGTTTTCTTGCCAACTGGCTAGCTAGTTAAAAAGCTGGCTACATCAGATGGGTAGCCAGCTGGCTCACTAGTTATTTCAGCTAGTTAAGTCAGCTGTCTGGCTATGTAGCTAGGCAATTATGTCAGCTGGCTAGACAGCTGGCTAACTA
>NW_006985786.1:0-621 GCF_000164805.1 Carlito syrichta
TTGTTAGCTAGGAAGCTAGCTAGTTAGCTAACTGTTTAAATCAGCTGGCTAGCGAGGTAGCGATCTAGTTAGCTAACTATTTAAGTCAGCTGTCTAACTAGTAGCTAGCTAGTTAATTAACCTAATAAAGTCAGATGGCTAGCCAGCTGGCTAGCTAAGTAGTGAGGTAGATAAATCATTTGGCCAGCCACCTGGCTAGTTGGTAAATTCAGCTAGTTAAGAGAGCTGACTAGCCAACTGGCAAGGTAGGTGGCTAGCTAGATAAGTCAGCTAGATAGCTACCTGGCTAGATAGTGATGCCTTCGAGTTAAGTCAGTTGGCTAGCAAACTGGTTAACTGGTTAATTCAGCAAGTTTAGTTGGCTGTCTAGCCAGCTGTTTAGGTAGGTATCTAGCTAGATAAGTCAGCTTGCAAGCCAGCAGGCTGACTGTTCAAGTTAGCTAGCTAAGTCAGCTGGCTAGCCTACTGGCTCAGTAGGTAGCTAGCTAGTTATGTGAGCTGCCAATACAGCTTGCTAGCTTAAGTTAGGTATGTAAGTCAGTTGCCTAACCAGCTTGCTAGATAGGTTAAGTCTGCTGGTTAAGTCAGCTGGAAACCAGCGGGCTAGTTTGGTTAAGTCAG
>NW_006985786.1:1828-4504 GCF_000164805.1 Carlito syrichta
AGTTATGTCAGCTCTCTAGCCAGCTGATTAGCTAGGAAGCTAAGTAGTTAATTCAACAGGGAAACCAGCGGTATATATCAGTAGCTAGCTAGTTAAGTCAGCTTGCTAGCCACCTTACTAGCTGGAAATGTCAGCTTGTTAAGTCAGCAGGCTAGCCTGCTGTCTAAGTAGTTATGTCAGATATTTGAGTCAGCGGGCTAGCCTGCTGTCTAAGTAGTTATGTCAGATATTTGAGTCAGCTGGCTAGCTGGATAAGTCAGCTAGTTAATTAGTTCAGTTAACTAGTCGGCCAACTAGTTGGCAGACTAGTTTGGTCAGCAAACAAGCAGGCAACAAGTTAATCTTGCCAACTAGTGGGCCAACTCATTAGTCAGATAGTTAACCCAGCTAAGTAGTCAGCCAAGTAGTCAGCTGACATGTTAAGCCAGCTAACAAATAGGCCGAGTATTCAGCCAACGTGTTAAACAAGCTAAGTAGTCTGCCTACTCAGCCAAAAATTTAAGTCTACTAGCTAACTCGTTAACCAACAAGTTAAGACAGCTAGTTAACTCATTTACTGTGGGGTTCCAGTCCCTGCATGTTTTGGAGAGTCCCTTGGAATATGTGGTGGCATCAGCGAATCTGTAGAAACATATTAAAAGAAAGAAAGATGGAAGGATAGATATAAAGAGGAAGAAACAGAAAGAAAGTGGACAACTGTTCAGTTAAATTAGCAGAAGCAATTTATTGAAAGTTACAGCAGGTATTTTCCCCCAAACTTTAGACAGACAGTCTCACAATTCTTTCACGTGAATACAACGCCAGGTGCAGAAGGAGCATCCCCCACCCGCCAGATGTTTTCTCAGGTATGAGGAAGGACAAACCCCAAGATTGTCTTATTGTTCCCTTTGCTGGTTAGTGCTCTTCAAAAGCAGTGCAACAATCCCTACTGGCCTAATGATGTTCTGATAATCAATAACTTCTAAAGCTCACTCAGTACCCATAATGACTAACTTAAACTTTGTTACTTTTCTATTCTATGCTAATACTACTTACACAATGCTACAGAAGCTCTTAATTATAGCTTAAGACAATTCCTAAAGAATTTAGCCCCAGTCCAAATATCATGCTGGGCTCTATAGGATATGGCCCAGCCGAAGGTTCATAGTGGGCCACTTTTTGGAACAATAGACTGCAATCTTTTAACAAAATGGCTATGCTAAACTCCTATATATCTATCCTAATTTCTATGAAAGTTTCTAATTCCTGATCCTAATATATAAAGCTGATCATCAACAACAAAGCTTCTAAAAATAAAACCCAAATATAAACTGTAAATTTACTAAGGCCAAAACCACAATAGTAGAAAATGGAGACAATGAAATTTCTAAAGTTAACTGTATTCTTATTAAACCTCAAAATATCATGATTGATCATGCTTGAACTAACATGATTCCCTGACATTAGCATGACCTATTCTACAATACTGTCTATGAATAAAATAAATTCAAATTCTATAATGGTAGAAAAACTGGTAAGCCAGTTGACTTAATTAGCTAGCTACCTATCTAGCAAGGTGACTAGCCAGCTGAATTTTCTAGCTGATTTAACCAGCTAGTCAGCTAGCTTGCAAGCTGACTTAACTAGCTAGCTACCAGCTAGTCATTGGATAGCCACTTGAATTAACTAGCAGAATTAACCAACTAGCCAGGTGACTAGCCTGCTGACTCAACTAGTTGACTGAACTCATTAGCCAGCTGGCTAGCCAGTTGATTTAAGTAGTTGACGTCACTAGCTAACCAGATGTCTAGCCAGATGACTTAACTAGTTAACTACATACGTATCCCACATGCTTGTCAGCTGATTTAACAATCTAGCTACCTAGGTATCCAGCTGACTAGCGAGCTGACATAACTAGGTGACCTAACTAGCTAACCAGCTGGCTAGCCAGCTGACTTAATGAGTTAGCTACCCAGCTAGGCAGCTGACTAGTCAGCTGACTTAACTAGCTGAGTTTAGCTAACCAGCTGACTTTACTAGCTGATATAACTAGCTAGCTAGCTAGCTAGCTGACTTATCCAGCTGACTTAACTAGACAGCTAGCTGACATAACTTGCTGATTTAACTTGCTTGCTACCTATCTATCCAGCTGTCTTAGCTAGTTGAAATAACTATCTAACCAGTTGTCTAGTCAAATGACTTAATAGCTTTTTAACGATCTAGCGAGTTGGCTAGCCAACTGACTCAATGAGGTGACTTAACTAGGTAACTGACTGGTTACCAAACTGACTAGCTAGGTGATTAAAGAGCTAGGTAGCTCGCCAATCAGGTGACTAAACTAGCTGAATTAACTAGTAATCCAGCTGGCTAGCCAACTGACATAACTAGCTCTCTACCTCTCCAGCCACCTGGAAAGCCAGCTGACTTAGCTAACTGACATAATTAGCTAACCAGCTGGCTAGCAAACTGGCTTAACTAGGTCACTACCTGTCATAACTAGTTGTCTTTACTAGCTGGCCTGCTTTCTAGCCAGCTGTATTAACTAAGTTGCTACATACCTCACCATCTGGCTATCCAGCTGAATTAACTAGGTGGCATATCTAGCTAGCCAGCTGTCTTGCCAACTGTATAAATATCAAGCTACCTAACTATCCAGTGGGCTAGTCAGCTGACGTAACAAGGTGCCATAACCATTGA
>NW_006985787.1:0-303 GCF_000164805.1 Carlito syrichta
TCAGTCATAGAGGAGGCCCAGTCATAGCAGCTCTCAAAACGGAGGAGGTCAAGGAACTAAAACATCCATCACAGAGGAGGGTAAGACACTGTATCACCCATTATATAAACACCGATGAGTCCCAGTCACGGGGCACACATTATGGTAGAGGTTCTGTCATAGTGATACCCATTACAAATAATCTCCAGTCATTAGTGCATCAAATATAAAGGAGGCCCAGTAAATGGAAAACTCATCATAGCTTGTGGTTTGTCACTAGGGCACTCATTATGGAGAAAGTCTAGTTAATGGTACATCCATCAC
>NW_006985788.1:0-323 GCF_000164805.1 Carlito syrichta
AAATAGCTGGGCGTGGTAGCACGCACCTGTAATTCCAGCTACTTGGAAGGCTGAGGCAGAAGGATCGCCGGAACCCAGCAGGTCGAGGCTACGATGGCCGGGAGTGGCCACTGTTCTCCAGTCTGGGCGATAGAGTAACTCCAACTCAAAAAGAAAAATTGTAATGTTTAGGCACATCCCCCAGAATCCATGGATACTGGAGATTGAATGGATTTTGAAAATACTGACTTGTTCCTTTGGACTTGAATGTACTTTTCCTTTGCATAATATACATTTGAGTTGGAGTCTCACTCCATTGCCCCAACTGGAGTGCAGAAGCACAC
>NW_006985789.1:0-311 GCF_000164805.1 Carlito syrichta
GGACCAGGATGTCAACCAAATGGAAAGCCTGTGATCACAGCAGTTTGGGGAGCGAAGGCCAAGAGGATGTCCTGATTTGGGCAGTATAAGAGAAGCTTGGGCAACATAGTGAGGAAAGAAATGAATAAAGAAAGAAACGAAGGAAGAAAGGAAGAAAGAAAGAAAGAAAGAAAGAAAGAAAGAAAGAAAGAAAGAAAGAAAGAAAGAAAGAAAAAATTTGTCAACACAGAAATCCATTCTGCTGTAAACCGTCTTCCCTAAGTCCTTCCCCCACACCCCTGCCACATACAAGGGTCCCCATGCTAGGTACC
>NW_006985790.1:0-302 GCF_000164805.1 Carlito syrichta
GAAGTAGTGGGAAACTGTCAGGGGAGGTGGGTAGGATTGGCAGTCGAGGTAAACTGCTAGGGGAGGGAGGGGCATACCTCATCAACAAGGGTACCTGCATAATCAATGTTTGTACATCTAACCCTGAATTGTACCCAACATCTCTATAATTTAAAAAAAAAGAAAGCGAAATAATAATAACAACAAATAGAAATCCTGAAGATGAAGAACACAATGACTAAAATGGAAAATGTTATTGAAAATTTCAGTAGCAGGTTTGGTTAAGCTGAAGAAAGCTTGACTGAGAAGTGAACTTGAAGATA
>NW_006985791.1:0-686 GCF_000164805.1 Carlito syrichta
GGAGTCTAACAAGAACAGATTTCAGGCTTATTCCCTCAGTGAGTAGTAAAGGTCTTAGCAGAAGGATTGGATTTTCATGAGACAGAGCACTGGTTAAAGAAAATGCCCCTCATTCAGTTTTTGAGCTTTGAGAGGATTTTGAATTTGAGAATCTTAAAATGCAGTCTCCTTAAACACCATGAGCCCTTCCTTGTCATACCTGACCTAATTGCAGTAAATCTGACTTCTACTACTCATCAAAGAATATTGCTGGATCTCCAGATACACTTTTGTATCTGATTAGGATTGTCTCTCCCACCTGAAGACAGGGACCACAGATAGCATTCACTGAGTTTGTAGAAGACAAGGGAAAGAGAAACAATGAAGGCAGCGTTTAGTGGTTTTTCCAAGTTGCTATGAAGTAAACAGTGCCACTTGTTTAGAATCATTGCCCTGCAACAAAAATATTTTACTATGAAAGATTGTGAAGCATAAGTTTTTACAAAAGTGTTTTGAGAAGACTTTTTCAATGGCTGCTGGAAACTCAATGAGCAGAGACCACACTTTAAAAAGTTCTTTGTGGTTGTTAATGTTGTACACAGAATGGAAATACCAAGGAAGCTTTTAAAAATGCTAGAGTCAAGCCGGGCTCGGTGGCTCAGCCTGTAATCCCGCGCCTTTGGGAGGCTGAGGTGAGTGGATTGCCT
>NW_006985792.1:0-865 GCF_000164805.1 Carlito syrichta
TCATATAATGGACTTTGAACATCCAATGTAATACTATAAGAAAATGACTGATGGTACTGGGAAACTATGGGGGAGGAGGGATGGGATTAACAGTAGTAAATATCTGTCTGGGGATGGGGAAACACCTCTTATTAACAGGGTGCCTGAATGAAATGTAATTGTACATCTAACCCTTTGCTGTACCCCACAAAACCATAATAAAAAATATTGATAAATAAAAAAAACAAAAGAAAAACCAATTTGTAATGCATTATTCACATTGGCTAATGTGAATAGGAGAGCACTAATCCAAATTTGCTCTTCCCTGGGATTTTACTCTATCAAAATTTTTTGTCTTTTTTATGATTATTATGAAAGTCATACATGTTTAATATAAAAAATTAGTAAAATATAAATGAAAGAAGAAAATAAAAATCACCCTCCCTCCTTCAAAAAACCCCACCACAGTTCAATTACATCATTCCATTCTTTTGATTATATGTATGTATGTATAGACTTATGTTCTGGGTTGAATTGTGCTCCAAAAATTAAAAAAGGTATGCTCAAGTTCTAAGATAAATAAATAAATAAAACGCTCCCTTTCTTGATGGCCTTCTCTTTTCTGTATCACTTCTCTGCCTCCATACCAATATGCCCTGCACCTTCAAATAAACTGTTTGCTTTTGAATCCTTATCTTGGGTTCTGCTTCTGGGAACATTCAAAGCAAGAAAGTTGATGCAAAAGTAACCATAAAGGTAAGATTCTCTGGATAGAACACTGCAATTGGATTACTCACTGAACAATAAAGACTCTATTGTTTATGTAAGTGAGTTGATCAGTCTTGGCACACTGGAGCATAACAATTACTAAGATTCTCATCAGTGG
>NW_006985793.1:0-806 GCF_000164805.1 Carlito syrichta
CCAGTCAGCTAACCAGCTGACTTAACTAGCTAACTTAACTAGATGACTTGCTTTCTAGCCAGTTGAACTAAATAACTTGCTACATAGCTAGCCAGCTGGCTATCCAGCTGAATTTCTAGGTGATTTATCTAGCTAGCCAGCTGTCTAGCCTGCTGAATTAAATATCAGGCTACCCAGGTAGCCAGCGGGCTAGTCATCTGACTTAATTTGGTCACTTAATAATCTAGCCAGCTGGCTAGACACCTGACATAACTAGCTAGCTACCTAGCTAGCATGTTGGCTTGCCAGCTGACTTAATTAGGTGAATTAACTAACTAGCAAGCTGTCTAGTGAGCTGATTAATTGCCTAGCTCCCTATCTAGCCAGCTGGCTAGCAAACTGACATAACTAGCTGACTTAACAAAGTATCCAGCTGGAGAGTCAGCACACTTAACTAGCTAGCTACCTAGATAGACACCTGGATAGCCAGATGACTAAACAATCTGCCATAACTAGATACCTGATGGCTAGCCAGCTGACTTAATGAGCTACCTACCTACATAGCCTGCTGGCTAGCCAGCTGAGTTAACTGGGTGACTTAACTAGATTTCCAGCGGTATAGACAGTTGACTTAACTATCTAGCTACCTAACTAGCCAGCTGTCTAGCCATCTTACTTAACTAGCCATCTGACTTAACTAGCTGGCTATCTATCTAGCCTGCTCTCTAGGCATCTGAATTACCTAGCTGACTTAAGCTAGCAAGGTAGCTAGCCAGCTGACTTAACTAGCTAGCTACCTACCTAGCCAGCAGGCAAGCAAGCTGAAT
>NW_006985794.1:0-436 GCF_000164805.1 Carlito syrichta
CCTTCCCTGACTGCCTCAAGTCCCCACTGCTGGCCCCTCTGTGAACTTGTGGCTCATGGCGGTGACTCCCTGATTTCTCTTCTAAATCCCTCTCCTGGACCAAGAGGAGGCCAAAAATTCCCTAAAGAGACCATCCCTCTCAGCCCCGGGTTCCCAAAGTGCAACTTGTGGCTCATGGCGGTGACTCCCTGATCTCTCTTCTAAATCCCTCTCCTGGACCAAGAGGAGGCCAAAAATTCCCTAAAGAGACCATCCCTCTCAGCCCCGGGTTCCCAGAGTGCAGCCTGTCCAGAGTGTGCTCGAGGAAACCACCGCTCACAAAGAACCAGAGGTTTCAAGTGTTCCAGGAAACTGAAAGAACGATAGCCCTGTGGGAATTTTTTTTTTTAACAAAACAGAAGACGATGTTCTTTGCCTCAATGTTCAGGTCTGCGAA
>NW_006985795.1:0-718 GCF_000164805.1 Carlito syrichta
GTACAGTTTCGGGCTACTTGTAAAGATTACATATGATCTCATGACAAAGAAACCATCTTTTTCTTAAAAAAAAAAAGCTAGAGTCCTTAGCATCTATGACAGGCCTTGCACCGTAGTGGATATTGATGTGGTTCTTTACATCTACCATGCATAAAAGGGTGTAGTTTACATGACATTAACCTTACTAGCAAGTTGCCCTGACTCTGAGCCAGCTAGTTGTATTCTTTCTGGAAAATTAGCAAATCCATGTCAGTGCAGGCTTCTCACCTGCAGGCCAAGGGCTCTGGCAGGTTTTCAGGGATGAAGGAGGATGTGAGAGGGAGTGCTGCCTTTCCACAGGTGTTCCAACACCCTCACTCCCAACATCTTTCTTCATTTTTTTTCAACAGCTCCCTCCTTCTCCACGTACTTTATTCTCTTCCTTGGTATTCTTTTATACAGTATGAAATAACAGGGAATGTGTGATCCTCTATGGAAGGCTGAGGCGGAAGGATCGCCGGAGCCCAGGAGGCGAGGCTGTGGTGGCTGGGGGCGGCCACTGCACTCCAGTCTGGGTGACCGAGTGAGACTCCAACTCAAAAAAAAAATGCGACTTTTCCAATCCATCCAGGAATGGTTACCAAATGCTCATGGGGTACTTAGTGAGTGGAACCAGGCACTGTATGCATATTATCTATCTATGTAACTGTCTCACACTCACAGACACACATGCACACAC
>NW_006985796.1:0-899 GCF_000164805.1 Carlito syrichta
CACTAGTTTACACTCCCACCAACAGTGTAGAATTGTTCCCTTTTCACCACACCCTCTCCAGCAGTTGTTATTTTTTGAGTTGTTGATAACTGCTCTTCTGACTGGAGTTAGGTGGTATCTCAGTGTGGTTTTGATTTGCATCTCCCTGATGATTAGTGAGGTTGAGCATTTCTTCATGTGTTTGTTGGCTTCTCGAATGTCTTCTTTTGTGATGTCAAAACAAAAACCACATGATCATATCATTAGATGCAGAAAAAGCTTTTGATAAAATCCAGCACCCCTTCTTGATAAAAACCCTTGAACATCTAGGCATACGGGGAACATACCTCAAAATAATAAAAGCCATCTATGAGAAACCCACAGCCAGCATACTCCTAAATGGACAAAAATTGGAACCAATCCCCCTGAAAACTGGAACTAGACAAGGATGCCCACTCTCTCCCCTCCTGTTCAACATAGTGATGGATTCTTATTTAACAAAATGAAGACTGGGTTCTCATTCTAGGTCAGTATAACTGCCTGAGAGTTGGATCTCAAGAAAAACTTTTTGAAATAAAAAATAACACTTTAAAAACTGTCTTTTGGGTAACTTATTTATGAGGTGGTTCTTATAATAATAGTTGTCATTCATAGGTGATTAAAAGTGATATTTCCTAAGATGTATATAAGGAAATACAGAAACTTCAGGACACACCAAAGAGGAAAATTATAAAAATTTATCTAATATCACAGAGCAATAAAGAGTATGTGGATATTAATGAAACTCAAGCTATGTAGCAAGCATCAAAGTATAGTAAATTACTAAAAAATGTAAGTTCTGTTATTTGTATAGGCAGTATGATAAACTTAGCTACTATCTATTTTAATGAAGTATGAACCAAGGAACAACACACCAACAA
>NW_006985797.1:0-759 GCF_000164805.1 Carlito syrichta
AGTTTTGCATCATAAAGAAAAAGAAAATTTAGCCTCACATTGAGTAGTGGTACAGGCTTGTGATTCCAGTTTCTGGAGGCTAACTCTTTGTCATCTACTAATCATGGTAGTAGAATGACTTCATGCTTCATGGGACAGCCATTTATGATCTAATATCATGCATTGTGTTCTAGAGCCCTGCCATGCTTGGGGACTGTGGCCTCAACTCCATCTTTATAGAGCTAAAACTTAAGACTTAAGACTCAAGTCTCTAAGATATGGTGAATCCTTTTATACTTGTGGGCCACTCAACCTTTATTTCAGCCCATTTATTTGTCTTTCAGATCTCTCCTTATTTTCATCACCTGGAGATTTTCTTTTCTTGATTTAGTTCATATGTAAGGGGGGAACCCAAATGAACATGGAATTTATTTATAATAAATTGTGTATTCTTTCTTACTTGTTTAAACTTCAGTCTCATTCAAAGTACTCTCCATTTGGTTCAATACACCTATATACCAGCTACTTGGAAGGCTGAGGTGGAAGGATCGCCGGATCCCAGCAGGTAGAGGCTGCAGTGGCCAGGAGCAGCCACTGCACTCCAGTCTGGGTGACAGAGTGAGACTCCAACACACACACACACACACACACACAAATACACCTATATAGATTTTTCTTTATACTGTTTGAAACAGTTCTTGAATTCTTCAGTTTTGATGCCTTTTGGTGATTCTGCCATTTTTTAATTTCACCTCTTCTGCATTGACAAAACGTTTTCCT
>NW_006985798.1:0-648 GCF_000164805.1 Carlito syrichta
CAACAGGCATATAGATCAATGGAATAGAATTGAGATTCCAGAAGCAAAACCTCAATTTCTCAACCAACTCATCTTCAACAAAGCCTCCACCACCTACCACTGGGGAGAGGAGAACCTATTCAGTAAATGGTGCTGGGAAAACCGGCTGACCACATGCAGAAGATTGAAACAGGACCCCTATCTATCCCCATGCACAAAATTAACTCCAAATGGATCAGAGATCTAAGCGTAAAACCTCAAACCATAAATAAGTACCTTAGAAAATGAAGGACATACACTCATGGAAATCGGAACTGGCATCCAATTCCTGAACAAAACCTGAAACCCGCAGGCCATAAGAGCAAAGATAGACAAGTGGGACTTCATTAAACTGACAAGCTTCTGCAAAGCCAAAGAAACCATCAAGAGAGCAGGGAGACTGCCTACAGACTGGGAAAAAGGTTGACAAAGGCTTAACATCTTGGATCTACAAGGAACTCAAACGTGCTGAAAAGAAAAAAAACAAACAACCCCATTATAAAATGGGCAAAAGATATGAACAGACACTTCACAAAGGAAGACATCTGAGCCGCCAACAGACACATGAAGAAATGTTCAAACTCACTAATCATCAGGGAGATGCAAATCAAAACCACACTGAGATACCAC
>NW_006985798.1:2446-12491 GCF_000164805.1 Carlito syrichta
AGGTATTAGTTTCCATGCAGTGACTCTCACCACAGCCACTTGTGGGGCACCCAGTACCTTTTCTCCATGTGGACTCAACACATTTTGTCCCTTGCTACCAATTTTCTCTAAGACTGTACCTCTCCTCCAGGACTTCCAATATGATTGTCAAGATTCTAATTGGAAATCAAAAGCATTAAATATTACCCTTTTCTTTCTCTTTGTAGCCCTGCTAAAACAACCCTTGTTCTTTTTGAGGCAAGCAGATACCTCTCCCCTACTAAGGAAGAAACTGAGTCTTAAGAACAAAGACCCAGAAGAGGAGGCGTAGTTCAAGACATTATTCTATGTCAATTACTTACTTTTTTCCCTTTAAAATCAGGTTCATAGGCTGGCATATTATGCTGTTCTCTGCAAATAACTGAGCAGTATGGTCTGGTGAGCCCAGGTCTGGCTCTGTGACCTGAAAGTTCAATTCATCCTCCCCAAAACCATTTTCCAAATGCCCAGTGTCTTGTCAGGTCCTATGTTAATGTCTCCTGATAGACAAAAATATAAAGTTGAAATAGGGGTTTGCTCCAAGCCTAGAATAAAAGTTTTCAGGAAGTGTGATTAAGGATTAAGCCTGAATCTTATTGTTTCTACATAAATAAATAAGTACATTGGTCAATAAATATTTATTTAGCACCTACTGTGTAGATGGTAAAACACATGGCACAGAGAGCAGCAACACATGCTCCTATAATGTGTGAGTTCACAGTCCCACAGGAAAAATAAATGCATCCATAAATAAACCAAATACTAAGTGGGCCATAGCAAGGGTGAAAACTGACCAGGTAGTGTCTCGGGAGTAGAGAAAAGGAGAAATCAGCATTGACAAATGATGCATAGGAGTTTATTGGGTGAGTGGGATTTAAGCTGGACTTTAAAGGGAGTAGTGAGATTGCTGTCATTGAATATGATGGAGAAAGATATTCTAGGCTGCAGGAGTCATTTGAAGAAAGGCATGGAGATGGGAAAGTGCTTGGTAGATCTGAGTATACTTGAGAATATTTGAACATGTGTCTTGGAAGTATGGAGGGACTTTAAGTAGGGAGATACCAAAAGCAGATCTGTTTTTACAAAAAGAGAGAACCCTGCTGTCCCTGTGAAGAATAAGCCATAGAGTGCAGTAGGGGAACAAGACCTAGTGATGGTCATGAGAACTTGAACTAAAGCCACAGAGGGGCAGTGGGCATGACGTGACAAACAGAAGAGGCATTTGTGAGGCTGCATCCATTTGAGGATTGTTGGCAGCATGTTATAAAGAAAGAGAAACTGAGAGGCCCAATCTGAGATGTTGGATTAAAGCAGACTGTGGAGTCAGGAAAAAATTGACTATGGGCCCAGAAGCCATGTGGTAAGGGATACACTCTTGACCATCCCAAATGAAATGTTTTCCTCCATAGAATGCCCATGATGATAGCAACTGACCATCTGCTTTTCCTATGTAGAACATCAAAATCACTAATTCCTAGACTCGGGCACTCAGCCTGGTAGCCTCAGAAGCCCTGCAAGAACCTTCAACTTTCAGGCATTTTCCCAGGAAATTTTGGTCTGGGACCCTGAGATGGGTCTGAGATAGGGCCCAGGAATCTGTAATTTGTAAATTTGCCAGATGATTCTGAGGCACAGCTGCATTTGGGAACTACTGTGGAATCTTATTATTGTGCTGAGAAATGTAATGAAAATACACCTGGACACGTACTCCTGCTAGTGAACACTAGGGAGGCCCGGAGAACTTAGATTTTGGTCTCCAGTGCAAGGTCTCAAGTATGATGACCATCAGTGAGCGTCTTAGGTCCCTCTTCATTCCTAACTCTGATCCACAGCAAACATATCAGTGAGGTCTGCTGAACTTCCCAAACGGACACTGTATATACAAATCATCACTTTCACTCTTACTCTTAATCAAAAAAAATGAGAGCTTGGCTGTGTCACAAGGACACCAAGAGAGCATCTTTTTCAGACTGTTTTGCATCTTTAGAAACAGGCCTTAAGAGTGAAAAAATGGGGGAGAGGAATTATTTAAACACACCTCACTCACACTGCAATCACTGCATTGTTTTTCCGGTTGAAATAACCTGATTTCAAACCCCTTTAAACCTCCTCAGCACCTGTATGGCCCAGATCCAAGAATTATTACCAAACCCCTCACTTTATACATTTAGGCATACAGAAGTATCTGTGATGGTAACTGGCTCTTGGTTCAGTTGAAAAATTCAGATTTTCCAGAAGTTTTCTTCTTTCATAGATGCTAGAAGCAAGTGGCGCTTAGTCCTGAATTTTCTTTTTAAACTAAAATGAGCATGCTTCCCTTATTTCAGCTCTTCTGCTGGATAAACCAGTGTGATGACACAACCTGGTATTGTTCCTCTGTGATGACCCCTCTGAAATACTGAACAAAGGAGTGGACAGCAATGGATGGGGTTGCAGGTCTGAGTCAGCAGCTTATGATATGAAATGTGATCTTTCTGAAAACATACAATTGATGCTGAAAACAAATGAGAATTTCCTTAGCAAATTCATCATAACACAACATAATGTGAGCTCACTGGACACAAAAATAGGCTGAAGAAAAGTGACTCCCACATAAGACCTAATTAAATACTTTGATGTCAGAAAGCAGAGTAGGGAAGGGTGGCAAATCAAGTCAATGTGAACAGCCAGAATTCAAATGGAAAGTAGAAATATTTCTCTCTCTCCCTCTCTGTGTCTTTCTCATTCCTTTTTTCCTCTGCCTTGGAAGAAGAATAAGATTCAGAAACAATGGGTTGCAAATTCTTCAGCCAATTAGTCCTGGGACTTACTACTGTTCATAATGCTCAGAATGTCACAGGCTGTTTTGTAACCACCCAAAGTTGATTTGTTCATCAGTACAGTGGATCAGCTAAATGCAAAAAACCTGGTGGGGGAATAGCAGCTGACTGAGAGTAGCCTTGATTTAATTTAACTTTTGGGGTCCACACACACATGTGCATTTTAGTAGGCTTCATGGTGAAAGTTGCTGTCATTTGTAAAATACTGTGGCCAATTAGCTAATAGTGTGTTTGGATTTCTCCTGTTTTGATACAGTAATACTAAGTACATTGTGAAGCCCAATTATACAAATCATCCCCATAGGCCATGCCAGTCTTTTTTATGAACTATGTCTATAAATCCTGTGTGAGAAAATATGTACTTCAGCAATTTAGACCATGGATAAAAACTTAGCCAATGGGGTTGTCAAGAAAACAAGAAATCCTAATGTGTTCTACTGGAATAACAGGAGGGTACTGGGAGTGCAATGCTCTGCTTAAATACATACTGCTTTATAGTGTTGAACTGAGGTAGGGGCTTCCACTCCCCTTTCTATAATTCTTCTTTTTCTTTCAGGATCCAACCTTGGAGTTTTTGAGAAAATCTAGGATTGGTTTTCTCTCAATAGCCTCAGTCATTAACATCCCTTTTGATGTTGCCAAAAGTAGGATTCAAGGGCCTCAGTCAGTTCCTGGAGAGATCAAGTACAGAACCTGTTTTAAAGACTAGCATCAGTCTATCAGGAAGAAGGGTAACACATACTTATTTTATTAAATGTGCAAGCCTCAAGTATTGTTAAAACTGGATCGTACTTCTATTCTGGTAAGAACCTGTAAACCCTCTTAAGCTAGGTGTGTGTCTGAGCTTCATGGAACATATAGGACAAATCTTGCAAGATAACACAGTTGAGATGTTGTAAAAGTGTACTTACACCATCAAATAGTGTTGTGAGGCACAACATGCTGCATGTGTGCCTTAGATCCTAAAATGAACTCCTTACTTGTCAGTTTGTATAGTATGCTATTGTATATTATACATCCTATTAATATATGGGGAAGAGGATAATTGTCTTCTGACCATAAATCTAATTAAAATGCCACCTAATTATATTATCCTGGGACAATGAAACAAGAGTTCTAAAAAATAGTTTTCTTTTTAAAGTGTAAAATATGTTTCTTTTTCTGATGGTCTTATTGTTTAAGACTTACTTTCTGTCTTAAACAAGTGATATTTTATTATTTGATCTATACTGCATCATTATTTCCTAATGTAAAGACTGAGTTTGTGTTCTTTTAAATTCAATTACAAAAGTCATTCTGTCCATATACACAGTTGTCTTGAAAGTAAGACCTGTCTTGAAAGGAAAAAACATCTCGTTGATGAAATTCATTTTTCTGATTGGACAGGACCAACAGAGCTTGGGTAAGAAAGAATTGATTAACTCTTTCCCCACATCAAATTTGCTAAAGAGAATGCTAAGCCACATGCTGCGTGGTTTGGGATGTGTGTAATTTCAAATAATTTTTTTTGTGTGTGTTTATTTTATAAACATAAAGCTGAGATCCAACTTCATGTATTTTCAGAGTAATAATGTTGCTCTTTCACTTCTGGTTATAGAATTTTAGCTTTCTACAAAGGCCTGCATCCCAAGATTATGAGACTTAGACCAGGTAATGAGGTTTTTAATTGTCTGTATTCTTTTTTTCTTTATTATTCTGGTCTCTCTCTCTCTCTCTCTCTCTGTTATTTGTCTGTATCAGCAATTTAAAAAAACCTACCACTTTGTGAAAAATGGAAACCTTGAAAATATAAAGTTAAACATTCAAGACACGAAAGGCATCCGTTTGAAATGTTCTACCTTTGTCTATAATTTTTTTATGCCCTTGCTGGAGACTGATAGAAGCAAAGCTGAGCTGAGGTTGTGGATCAAAAGGATCCACAACCAGGATGAGTTTGAGTGAAAACTGAGATATATACACTGGCTGCTGGCTACAGTGGAGAATTTTCATGGAGTGAGGGACTGGCGCAATAAAACATTTCCCTGTGCTCCTAATTCAATCTTGCTCCTGCCTTCACTAAATATCAGAAAGAGAAAAGGAGGACAACTTGCCTCCATGAAGAATAACCTTAATCCATTCATCTTCACAGTCACTTCTGAACAGTGTTGACACCTCACCTATGCGTTCACCTCTGATGGGCTCTGTTGCATGATGGTGGAGACTCCTGGCTCAGAGCCTTACTTCAGGATGCCAGCCCACAAAAAAACAGTTGCCTTTCCCATAAGGAGAGTCAGCTGCCTCTATGTAAATAGACAAGGAAATAACTGCTGCAGACTCAACTGCCAGGGAATTGGGTTCGCTTTTAGCTTAGTGAGATTTGGAGTTTAAACTACAGACTTCAAGATTCTTTTGGGGGCAGGTGGCAGTAGTACTTGACTACTTTCCAATTAGCTGTTAAAGTTGTTCTACAAGTAAGACAAGATGCTTATCCAGAAATAAAAATAAAAATTCCAAGCTGATCGTTCCTTTTTTGGTCTCTCTCTCTCCTCTCTCTCTCTTTAAATCTTACCCTTAACTCAAGAGTCTTAACTTTTAACTCAAAAAGTACCTGTCTCTCTACCCTCTACCTTTCTTTCCTTTGAAGTTGCTGGAAGTGAAGGCCAGGTTCTTGAATGAGGTTTCTAGTTGTTCACAGTTTGGATTAGCCTGGACAGTAAGTTCATAAGAATCCCTTTCATTAGATATAACACCCAGCAACTCAGGATCCCTCATGCAAAACATTTGAAAAGCCAACCACACATTTGCAAGTCTCTAACAAAACTTGGGGGCAGATTATTTAAGAGTTTTTGATTAAGGTTTATCAATTACCTTTTTAGCTAAAGTCTCCCTTGTCACCACCCCTTTTAGCCCCATCTCCTTGAGAAAACTGGTTTAGGGCCATTGCTGTGATTTTCTCTAATACTAGGTCTACTATCAGGTGTTTACTATGTGGTGAAGGAAAAAAACACCACATGCTGGCAGAGATGTACCATGTTCTTTATTACTGGCTTAGTTTTTGCACATAGGCCAGTGACTAACAGAAGGTAGGTCTAAATCTCAAATATGAAGCAAAACCTATGCTTAAAGCCCTCAAAAGTTTGAGATGGGTGGATTGGGAATTGTGGAAGTGTTTTCTAAATGTATGAAAGTGTGAACTGTTACCGGCTTCAACCTACAGACTGTTGTTCACTGTCCTAGGTTAGGAGACATGCTGGTTCATTGGGCTGAGATCTAAAGGTAAAAATGTACATGAGTGTGCTGTAGGGTAGGAAGACAGTGGTGTTAAAAGGGAGGAACCACTAAGGGAGAGAGGAGAGGAGTAGGAGAAAGTCCTAGAAAAGATTATCAGGATGTCTAAGTAGGTGAGTGTGGCCTGGTTTTAAAAAAAGTGTCACTGCATTGCGGCTGAGTGCCTCAGAGCCCACGGGGATGCTGCGGGGGGACCCGTGCTGAGGTGGCAGTGGCGGCGATGTGGGCTGTGGCGGGCTGTGGCTAGGGCGGTGTGGATGTCGGGCTGGGAGGACGAGCGCGGCGAGAGGGCGACGGGCACATCTACGTGGGGAACCATCCGACCGACGTGTGCGAGAAGGACCTGGAGGATCTGTTCTACAAATACGGCCACACCCGCGAGATCGAGCTCAAGAACAGGCACAGTCTCATGCCCTTCACCTTCGTGCACTTCGAGGACCCCCGAGATGCTGAGGATGCAATTTATGGAAGGAATGGTTATGATTATGGCCAGTGTCGGCTTCATGTGGAGTTCCCCAGGACTTGTGGAAGTCGGGGTGGGTGGCCCCCGAGGTGGGAGGAATGGGCCTCCTTCAAGATCTGATTTCCGAGTTCTTGTTTCAGGACTTCCTCCATCAGGCAGCTGGCAGGACCTGAAGGATCACATGCAAGAAGCTGGGGATGTCTGTTATGCAGATGTGCATAAGGATGGAATGGGGATGGTTGCGTATCCTAGAAAAGAAGACATGGAATATGCCCTGCATAAACTGGATGACAACAAATTCTGCTCTTATGAGGGTGACATTTCCTACATCTGAGTTTATCCTGAGAAAAGCACCAGCTATGGCTACTCACGGTTCCGGTCTGGGTCAAGGGGCCGTGATTCTCCATATCAAGGCAGGGGTTCCCCATACTACTTCTCAACTTTCAGGCTCTACTTAAACAGGTAATGGGAATTTTTTCTTTATTTTTTAGGTGAACTGAGCTGCTTTATGTTCAGAATCTACATTCCAGATCATTTAGTGTCTTAGAAAATTTTTAAAAATTTTTTTAAAGGAGAAAAAAAGTACATAATTTCTACTGGGACCATATTAGCAGTGAAATATTTTAGACTGCAGGAATTGTGGTTTTGGCTCAGAAACAAGTTGTATATTTTACACCCCTGATTATGAAAAACAAATTAGTGCTGTGTCTTTGTGGGTTGCTCTGCTATGGAGATCAGCAGTTACTGTGACTGAGCTGGCCCATTCTGTTTAGAAATATATTTTAAATGTTTACTTAAAACTAAAAGATAAAAAAAGTGTCATCTAGAGCATACTTTTGGTACTTATTCACAAGGTTGCTTATAATCTGAAGGCTTCCATTCACTGCAAACCTGCATGCCCTTACATGACAAAATATGCCTATATTTATTTATTAAAATTTTTAAAGTCCTGAAAAAGAATCTAATGAGAAATGACGAAAGTTGCAGAAACTCATAGAGAAAAAGTACATTTGGAGACTCAAGATGGTTTTAAATTTACCCTGAAATGTTTCCACAATTGATTTACATCTTTGTACTAGAGTTTGAGAACTGACATATCCAAGCAGCCCATGCCCAAAAGGCTGCGTGAGACATGGTGGTTTCAGAAACCCAGTGGGAAAGTCAATGCTATTCCACAGGATTTGCAATAAAAAACACTCTATTCTTTTCTAGGTGGTGCAGTCATGCTGCTGGTTTAGGAATACACCTATTCATGGCTTCAGGAGAACTGATGATTGCCTAGAAAGTGTTTTCCCCCTTGAGATAATGGATATTTGCTATGCAACACCATTAACAGAGACTATTCATTGGCTAAGCTGGGCATATACTCACAAAAGAGGAAAATGGTTGTTCAAGAACAAAACCTGTTTTGATACTTTTAGAATTATCTTTAGACAACTTGAGATAATAGTTTTAGTCATATACATAAAACCATGAGAAGAAAACAATATGAAGCAATGAGGTATGTAAACTGAATATAGAAAAATAGCACCAAAATCAAATTTATTTCTTAAGTGATATATAAATTTTGTCAACTACATTCCTCTTACACTACTTCACAATGGAAATTCATATTAATCATTATTTTTCCTAAAATATCTAGAAATGCTTAAAGTAAATTCTTGAAAATAAATAATTCTGTGGCCAGTTCTTTAAGAATTATTCAGAGACCTTGAAAGCAAGATGGCGACGGCATAGGTGAACTGGTGAGATTCTCTGAATGGACCAAGACTACATACTGCTGAATAGACAGACTATAAAGCAGAGAGAAAAGTGAACAAAGACAGAAGACCCTCATAAGGAAGAACAGGTAATTGCAGAAGAGAAATAAAAGCAACCCGACCTTCCCTCAAAAACAGAATTGAAGAAGGGGAGGGAAGGGGGGAGAGGGAGAAAAATCTACAGAAATGAAGAAAAAACAAAAGAAGAGTATGGGTCTCTCCCAGACGCCTGGGAGAGCAGACACTTAGAAAACTGACTTTGGAATGCAAACAATGAAAAGCCCCCAGAATGAAGGGTCTCAAACTGCAAATGTAGATATCAAAACAGTAATGGAGAGATTAAAAAGAATTGAGGAGACACAAGAAGAAAATAGGAAGGAGCTGATATCTGAGATAACAGTAATAAAGAATACTGTGAATGAAATAAATAACAAACTGATAAGCATGGAAAGCAGAATTACCCAAGCAGAAGAAAGAATCTCAGATCTTGAGGACCAAAATATAGAAATAATCCAAACTCTTAAACAGAAAATAAGCTCAAAAAGACAGAATAAAACCTTCAAGAGATGAGTGACTACCTCAAGAGGCCTAACCTAAGAGTAATCGGACTCCCTGAGGCAGAAAGAGAAACAGAGACCACATTGGAACAAACTTGCCATGAGATCATTCAAGAAAACTTCCCTTATCTAATCAGTGATGCAAAAATTCAAATACAAGAGATTCAGAGAACCCCTGCAAGAAAACAAATGAGAAGACCAACTCCTAGAAACATAATAATTTGCCTAAATAAAGTAGGCACAAAAGAAAAAATCCTAAAGGCAGCAAGAGAAAAAGGCCAGATCACCCACCATGGAAGACCAATCAGAATAGTAGGAGATTTATCCGCAGACACCCTGCAGGCTAGGAGAGCTTGGAGCCCTATTTTCAAAGTCCTAAAAGATAAACAATTTCAACCAAGAATAACCTACCTGGCCAAGCTAAGCTTCATCGTGAGGGAGAATGAAAATCTTTCCCAGATATTCAATCCCTAAGAACTTATGCTGCCACCAAACCATCTCTACTTGAAACACTTAAGAAAGTACTAAACACAGAGGATAAGGAAAAAAGAACAACGTTCTTCACAAGAGTACAGGGAAAAGAATAAAATATACATGAACCAACCCCAACCCCAAAACCAAAAGAAAGACAGAAAAAAAAAAAAGAAAAAACCAAGTGGAAGAACAACAACTCAATAAGAACTCCATGGTAGGGACGAACTCTCACATTTCAATAATTAGTCTGAATGTGAATGGACTAAATGCACCACTGAAAAGACAGAATGAAAAAATGGATAAAATATCACCAGGCAACAATATACTGCCTTCAAGAGACCCATCTCACTAGAAAGGACATACACAGACTCAAAGTAAGAGGATGGGAAACAAATTTTCAGGCGAATGGAACACAAAAGGAGGAGTTGCGATCCTAATTACAGACAAAATACCATTTAAGCTATCAAAAATTAAAAAAGATACAGAGGGCCACTACATAATGATAAAAGGTTCACTCCATCAGCAAGAAATATCTATCCTAAACATAGACGCACCCAACATAGGTACACCAACATTCATAAAGCAACTTCTAGGAAAACTAAAGAAAGACATTGACTCTAACACCATCATAACTGGGGACTTTAATACCCCACTCACAACCCTAGGACAGATCATCTGGACAAAAAA